>NW_011645775.1:259450-262228 GCF_000223845.1 Gregarina niphandrodes | reverse complement strand
GATTCAAGGCCAAGGAAAGAATGAGGGGTTAAGAAGTTTTAGATTGAGGACCCTTGGATGACGACCCTTGGATGACGACCCTTGGATGACGACGATTGGATGACGACGATTGAATAAAGTGTGGCGTAAGGTGTGTGGCAGGCAGGTCAAGGCCTAAGCGCCGAATTGCTTCCCACATTCCGGAACAGGGAATTCAGTTACATGAGTGAATGAGTGAGTGAGTGAGGGTTCCTTGTGCAAGCGCGTTACGAAAGATAGACAATTGTAAAAAGACATGTTGAGTTTCAACAGACCTTTACCACAGGAGGGTCGAACATTACTACATGAGGGAGGGACACATTTTTCTTTGTACTAAGGAGGTGCACAGCTTCCCTAGGAAAGATCATATCATAACGGTTGTACGCCCCTCCATGCTTGCGTCAAAGTGCAACTAAAAATCAACCCCCTGCGGGCATGACGGGAGACGGAGCATTTCCCCCAGCCATTCGGGAGCCGTACGCGCTCAAGTCAGGCGCTGCGGAGCCAAGCGCTGTGGAGTCAAGCCTGTGGAGCCAAGCGCTGTGGAGTCAAGCGCTGTGGAGTCTTTTCCCGTAGGTGAGCCCGGCGAGGGTCCGGGGCTGACTGGCGAGGCGGTGGCCGAGGAGGGAAGTTGGGTCGTGTTGTTCGGTGGACACGACGACATTGCTTCCGTAAAGTTGGAGGCGGGCAAGGTGTTCCAATACAGGAGTGGGAAGTTCTGGCATGATGATATAATTGGCGCGCGGTTTGGCACACGCATTTATGACCGGAAGACGTGTCGGCAGAGTGCGGTGTTGCTCCGTCTAACGCCGGAGTTGCGTACGAATTGTTTGGCACATCGCACGCAGGTGGTCTATGCGCCAGATCTAGCGGTCGCCAGCATGTTGCTTGATTGCAACCACGGGCGCGTCATCGTTGAGAGCGGGACCGGCAGCGGGAGTGCTACGCTCAGTTTCGCGCGAAGCGTGGGACCCACGGGCCACGTACACACGTTCGAAAACAATAAGGCAAGAGCGCGACACGCAGTTCAGGAGTTCCAACAACTCGGGGTCCGCAATGTTTCCTGCTACGTTACGGACGTGTACCGCGACGGTTTCCTCCAAGCTGAAATACGGCCGCTGGAACCCGAGACATTGCCGGGCGTCGAACCCGCGTCGGCACCTATCAAGTCATGTAAGCAGCTCGGCGTCAAACCGCTCGGCCCGGGGTCGGCCGACGGCGTGTTTTTGGATCTCCCTTCACCATGGTTGGCGTTTGCGCACGCAGACCACGTGTTACGGCCGCACCGAAGGCTGGTTGTGTTCTCGCCGTGCCATGAACAGATTACGGAAATGGGTCGGGCATTGCGTGCCGCGGAATACCAAGACCTGGGCTGTATGGAGGTGATATTGAAGCCCTGGGGCGTTTTCACCGCGAGTGACGCGACGCGCAAGTTGGCACGAACCAAACAAGCGCAGCAGAGTAACTTCGACGAGGGCCGTTGTACAAAAGCAGCTACCGAGCTTGCCGTCGATCCCAAATCTGTGTTCGATATTTCGCCACACGTGTTCTACCAAATTGGCACTCGAGGACACACAGGCTACCTACTCGTCGGCACAAAACCCCCTACCGACGAACAAAACGTAGACTACACTATCCCTAACGCACCCTGCCGCTTCCGTCCGCACACACATCCAAAAAAGAAATAACATGGACGAACTCGACTGGCCCCAAGAACTACGCCAGAAATACACCACCCAACAAGTCCTAGCAACCTCGCCCGGAATACTCGTCACCCTGGTTGAACATAAAACCACCCGACAACGTTACGTAAGCACGAGTGGACCTTCGCGGATTGGTGCACTTGAAGGGCTTAATTGGACGGAGTGTGTGGACAAAGGGAATGGTGGACAAAGGGAGTGGACGATGTGTGCTGCAGGTCTTAAAAAGTTACCACAAGGAGAGTCTCAGAAGAAGGAGGGTCTTTTTTCCGGGCAGGGGCTTGGTCAGTACGCTGGTCTTTTATTCTTACTACTTGACTCACATTACTCAAGTCGATGAGGCTCTGCACTCAGGGGATAACGACCGTGACAGAAGGGATCACATTGTTCGGGTAGTGGACTGCGGTGAGACCACAGTGGAAGAGGGAAACAAAGACTTTGGATGCTACTGGGTCGTGTATGAGTATGCAGGAGACCCCACACACTTCACGAAAAGAGTAGACGGTTTAACCGCCGTATGTTGGACACTGCAAGTCGCACTGGCCTTACAATCTAGTATGGTTATATCACTCCCTCTTAACCCCACTTCCCTCTCGACCTTTATTTCCCTGTTTCTCAACCGTTCAGCGTTCATCCCCTTTTTAGTTCATCGCCACGGGTGGTGTCATAATGACGTGAAGCCGTCTAATATTTTGTTCGTTGATGACTCTCGCTGTGTGCTGTCTGACTTAGATATGCTCAACGATCGATTGGTTCCCGGCGGCACACCGCAATTTAGGTCTCCCGCCTACTTTTCCTTCCGGTTCATGCCGGAGGGCGGGGGTCGTAATCAAGAGAAGGAGCTTATGGCAGGACAGGAGGAAGACATTTACGCTTTGGGCATCTCTTTATATCTATGGTATTATGGTACCTTGCCGCACCCGGACCCAGCCAATCTGGACCTCGTTAGTACTTGGGATATTGTTGATGTCCTACGTAAAGAATTAGGCCTCGATGAACCACTTGACGGCCCCCAACCTGTCGAAGCTACGGATGGCCCCGTCAATAAACAACTGACGAC
>NW_011645775.1:258524-259430 GCF_000223845.1 Gregarina niphandrodes | reverse complement strand
CTTCCCTCTCGACCTTTATTTCCCTGTTTCTCAACCGTTCAGCGTTCATCCCCTTTTTAGTTCATCGCCACGGGTGGTGTCATAATGACGTGAAGCCGTCTAATATTTTGTTCGTTGATGACTCTCGCTGTGTGCTGTCTGACTTAGATATGCTCAACGATCGATTGGTTCCCGGCGGCACACCGCAATTTAGGTCTCCCGCCTACTTTTCCTTCCGGTTCATGCCGGAGGGCGGGGGTCGTAATCAAGAGAAGGAGCTTATGGCAGGACAGGAGGAAGACATTTACGCTTTGGGCATCTCTTTATATCTATGGTATTATGGTACCTTGCCGCACCCGGACCCAGCCAATCTGGACCTCGTTAGTACTTGGGATATTGTTGATGTCCTACGTAAAGAATTAGGCCTCGATGAACCACTTGACGGCCCCCAACCTGTCGAAGCTACGGATGGCCCCGTCAATAAACAACTGACGACAAGCGACAGCTTACTTCTTGTGGCCATACGAGCCAAAATCGTGGACATTCAAGAAGAATGTCACATGGTCGACTCTGCAGGATGTGAGAACGTGTTCGATCAACTGATAAAAATTATGGTGCTTTTGCTGACAAAGAAATATCCGCTTAATATCTCAATCCCCATCATCCGTCAAGCAATTGCCAAGTTTAACAAGCCAGGGCAGGATCACCCCCTAATGTGATCACCCCCTAATGTGACCACCGACCTGGCTCTTCGAAACAGTTGTGAGATTATTTCGTGTCCACAGTGGTTAACCATCGGAGCCACTTGGGAACATCAACTGTGATAAGACAAGGAAGAAAATGACAGCAACGTAACTAGGGTGGGGATGGCGAGGGGGGGGGGGTGGGGGAAGGACCGAGGGGGGGTGGGGAAGGGCCGAGGGGGGT
>NW_011645775.1:253557-258504 GCF_000223845.1 Gregarina niphandrodes | reverse complement strand
GTGGGGAAGGCCAGGGGGGGTGGGGAAGGCATTACAGTGATGGAAGTCAAGAGTCGAGAGTACGATGAGTAGGATCCAAGAGGAGAGCGAGATGATCATGGTTCTTTGTTGTGTGCTACCATGTAGTAATCGGATCGCGACTACGTACAAGGCATATGCAGTTTCCGTAACCTGGCCTTCTGTAGTCTTTATCGACCATGTCTTGTTTTTTCGGAGTTCTTTTCCTAAGAGGTCTTTACCCATAAGTTTTCGGTTGTCAAGGATGGGAACATGTTTCTTGGTGATGAGATCTTCGATGGCCTTTTGTAGGGCAGTGTCATATGGTCCGGTAGCTCCGAAGGGGCTGACGGGTATCCTAAGTATTCGGCAGGTAGGGTCTAGGGTGCCATAGACGAGGTCTAGCACGTCTTCGCTGTCTCCGGCGAAGCGAGAGCTGCGGGATTCGTCAACGGAGCTGTCGCAGAGGGGCTCGAGCCCGACGCCGGTAAGGACGAGATCGGGGTTCTCTGTTGCGAGAATGCGACCGTCTTCCTTTAGGGCGGCTTGGAGAATGTCCTGGGCTTGCGCAATTAATTTCTCATAGCTCTCCAACAACACTTCGGAGGTCTGCGTTCCGCGCTGAGAGGAGGGCCCCGAGACCGTGTCGCCTTCGGACAGGTCCATGGCTTCGGCGTCCCGCAGTGTCGTGTCAGGCGCCGCCGCCTCTTGAGGCCACAGTCCTACAGAGGTGCGACTTGAACCGGCGGAGCTTGTATCGAAAGCCGAACTGGCCAAGGCGGCCGCAGCGACATCCAACCTCAGGGTACTCGGGCGACGCGGCCGGCCCCGCGGGGTGTCTCGGTCCCAAGACCAACCCCCGTGGCCTGTCGCTATCGCACCCAGGCGACGGCGATTCTTTTTTGGACGCGAGAACTTCCGGACCGGCGGGGCCCTCTGTTCCACAGGCGATTGAGTGGCTGTCTCGACCGGTACTGAATCGTGGTAGTCCTGCTGTTCCAGGTCGTACAGATCAGCGAACTTGAGTCGACCCTGGTCGGCACTTGGCGTCAAAGGCACACGGTCCACCAACAGACCCTGACTCGCAACCACGCCCTCCTCCTCCTCATCGTTATCATCGCCGTACACACTCCCCCCGCCCCGTGGCGATTGGTAGCCGTCACTGTCTTCATCGCTCAAGCTGTCTTCGTCGTCGTCATAACCACTGACACTCGACGCTTCGCTGTCCTTGCCCGACTCCGCTTCCAGAAACGCCGCTCTCGACTCCTCCCAACTCTGTTCCGGGTCCAGGTCAGCCGCCGCAGCGTCCAGACCGGCTGCGGTCGCCGAGCCATCTTGTCCTGGGTCGTTTGCGGCGGAGTCCTTTTTTAGGACGGCTTCGTCATCCGCGGCGGCTGCCGATAGGTCGCTGGCAGGTTTGTTCTCGCAGAGAGGACACACGGTATCGCAGAATTGTTCGAGGTAGTCTGCGCAGAACTGGTTGGCGGCCAGGTCTCCGGGTAGGCCGGTATCGCAAGCGAAAGGTTCGAAGAAGTCGTAGTTACTTTTGATGGTGCAGTTGATGTAGTTGCGTCCCCGAGCAGGTTGAGTCAAAGGACAGGTCTGTAGGTAGGTGCGGCAATTGACTTGACGTGCGTCATTGTAGCTTGATGGCATGAGGTGGCAACGCCATTGTCGCAATGCCCGTGCAAAGAACCCCAGTTCGAATCCAAGCGCTGCCCATATTAACACTCGCGTCCAACGACAAAACAACACACATACGGCCTGTGCGAAGGTCGCCAACTTCTTACTAGCCATCACCACACGTCCACCCGGCAACAACCGTGCAGAAGTCTTCTTGTGAGGACATGTCGCACCTAACGAACGCTCCAGGAACCCTTCCATGTGCGATACTAACGCACATGAACTCGATAACACCGCCACACCTATCATCGCCATCAGCGGACTTAACATGTTTCGAGGCTTTCTCCACGGTAGCACTGACAACCGCAACCAGTCCCATTCCTCCAACGGCTCCAACTCGCAATGCTGCGGTGTAATCAACGCTCGCAGAAACCGACTTGTTGGCCGCCGACTAAACATCGGCACAACTGCACATACCAATGTTACGAATCTGCTAGATAGGTAGCTGCCAGTCTAGATAGGTAGGCAGACCGACCGACTGTATGCTTACTATGGCTTAGAGCAACTAGACAGATAGCCCAGCATGTTATAGCGTGAACGTGTGAGGCACTTCCCGAACTGAATAGAGTCATCATAAAGTATCGTGGGAAATATTACGTACGTTTTCTGGCGGTATAGACGTTTCACACGGAACCAGAAGCGTCGTAGCATTTTTCTAGGTCTGTCGTGGTGCAAAGAAAGGTGTAAAGGTGTAAACCAAATGGGGGCCTTGATATCCTGCATGGAACGCATTGGTAAACGAGGGCCTCTTGTAGAGGACGTGGAGTCCCCTCGGAATGATGGCCTCGAAGAGGAAGTCGTGCCGCGGAACCGGCCCGCTGTCCGGCGACCAACCTTCGCCCCTGCGCTTGAGACTAAACGCCTACAAGAAAAGTCCCAAAGTTTCTCACAAGTCGACGGTAACGAAGAGCCGACCACCGAGCGACCCGCAGATCTCCTTGAAAAACTACGCGACGTCCTCAACGCCCCCGCCATCCAAAAGCAAGGCATCTTCGAGAAGAAAATTACTCTTAAGCTCGACAGGTATGTTCTCAAGTGCTTCCGCTCCCTTCCCGGCGACCTTCCGCTTCCTTCCCGGGACCTTCCGCTCCGTTCCCGGGACCTTCCGCGCTCCGTTCCCGGGACCTTCCGCTTCCTCTTCCCCGTTAGTGTAGCCTTAATTCAACCGCCCTCCTAGTCCAACCATCTTCTAATACAACCTTTCTGTGTTTAGTTCTGGTTCAAAGCTGGAATGGTACGGTTCAAACGCGCGTACTCCATTGGGCAGTGTGCCCATATCTTCGGTAAGCCGTTACCACGCTCACTCTGACCTTGATTAGATTTCGGAGATTCGTCAAAGCAAAACGTCATCGGATTACGTAGAAATCCAGAAAGGCTCGGAGGTGATTACCTTTGGGTTCCTGGACCCCGCCGATCGCGAAATCTTCCAAAGAGCGCTTGAACAATACACCCAGTAAGCGAACGGCACTCAAGGGGCACTCGAGGGGCACTCGAGGGGCACTCGATGGTGGCAAGAAATGACGCGTTCTTTCTTTAGGCTGAGCAAATCCTTCTTACCGACCTCCAGCCAGCAATGAGCGTTCGGTTGGGTCCATAAGCCAGGCTCACAAATAAAGCCTTGGCTTGGATCCTCGTCTTGGATTCTCAGATTGGATCCTCGGCTGGTTACCGGCTGCCGACAAGGGACTTGAGGAACTCTGCGATGCTGTCGTCGACCTCCCCGACCGCGTCGACCTCCGCGGCCGTGACTTCCTGTGTCGGGGAGTCCGTATCGGTAGGGTCCCGGTCGTCCTCGACTGAAGTATCGCTGCCTCCAGCCGCGACCGGGGCTACCTTCGTCACAGCCCCGCCTCTCCCTGGCGCCCCGCCCCGTCCCGGCGCCACACCCCGCCTCGACGCCGCGTTCCGTCCTGGCGGCACGTTCCGTGTCTGGCTCCGTGCTTCGCTTTTTTCGTCGTCAGACACATACACTTTCCGGCTGCTCCCGCGTTTCGGGTTCTTCTTCTTCTGGATCGACACCAACTCCTCCGCCCCCATCTCGCTCGTGTGCGACGAAGCCGCTGACGCGTGCGATGAAGCCGCAGACAAATTCGAGGAACTCGGAGAGTCCGGCAACAGCGCCGCTGCCGACGACGGCTGCACAGAAACCAACACCGACTCGGCAGGTATTCCGCCACGCTCCACGGTGACCGGACGGCTCTCTCCGTTCGGGCGGTTCTCTTCGCCGGGACGGCTGTCTGTCGGGTGCCCCTCTGTCAGGCGGTTCTCCGGAGGGCGCGTCTCCGCGTCCGACTTCTTGTCATTTTTTGGACTGCCTCGCACGCGCTTCCGCGGCACCACGGACTCCGACAGGCTCGCCTTGACTCCGCCTTCGGCGCCTGCTTCGGACGTTCTGCTACCTTCGGTCGCACCGCCCTCCGTCTTCGGGTTGAGGTCCCGCTTCTTCGCCTTTCGCCGCGGAATTTCGACATCCTGCAAACGAACCACACTCCCTTTAGACAACGGTTTCATTTCTTTCATCGCATTACCCACGGCGACGGGACTGGGAGCCACACTGGACGCTGACGACGTTGCCGCCAAATCAGACGCGGCCGAGCCCGAGAGAGCAGAACTACCGCCTGCGATGGTGGTACTACTGCCTGCGATAGTGGTACTACTGCCTGCGATAGTGGTACTACTGCCTGCGATAGTGGTACTACTGCCTGCGATAGTGGTACTAACGCCTGAAAGACCTGCACTATCACCTGAAGGACCAGTCCTACCGCTTGACAGATCAGTACTAGCGCCTGAGGGACTGGTACCACCGCCAGAGGGGTCAGCACTACTGACTGAGAGACCAGTCCTACTGCCTGACGGCTCGGTACTGCCGCTTGAGGGACCAGGACTGGCGAGACTCGTTCCAGAGGCATCGCCTGTCGCCTGCTCTCTGCCGGTCCGCTTCCGGCGGCAGCCGCCCCCTCTGCCGGTTTCAATGGGGTGGTTTTATCTTCGCCGAATTTCGAGTCAACCTTCGGTCCGTCAGCCTTGGATCCGTCAGCCTTGGATCCGTCAGCCCTGGATCCGTCAGCCCTGGATCCGTCAGCCTTAAATAATGGAGCAGCGGGCACGGACTTGGCTGCGGTCGCGGCCGTCCGCGGTGTCACGGGTTTCAGGAACGTGGGGTTTAGCAGCGCCGGGATCCGGTCATCGCCGAGCACGATGTCGTCCTCCTCGCAAGCCACCGGCCGCGGGATGAAGGGTAAAATCACATCGCTCAAGTCTTCTCCG
>NW_011645775.1:252937-253501 GCF_000223845.1 Gregarina niphandrodes | reverse complement strand
TCCGTCAGCCTTGGATCCGTCAGCCTTGGATCCGTCAGCCCTGGATCCGTCAGCCCTGGATCCGTCAGCCTTAAATAATGGAGCAGCGGGCACGGACTTGGCTGCGGTCGCGGCCGTCCGCGGTGTCACGGGTTTCAGGAACGTGGGGTTTAGCAGCGCCGGGATCCGGTCATCGCCGAGCACGATGTCGTCCTCCTCGCAAGCCACCGGCCGCGGGATGAAGGGTAAAATCACATCGCTCAAGTCTTCTCCGTCCTCACTGAACTCAGCCATTCTCTCTTTTCAAAAAAATCGTCCGAGAACGGCTCCATAAATTGGCCCCAACTCGCTGAAATTTGCCCATCCGATCCCCAGTACGTTCGAATGTACTCATCCGCTCTCTGCAGAAACAAAACATGGATTCAGGCCGTGCGTGACATGAGTTCAGACCATACGTTAAGACGATCCGTTCGGGTACATCCACCCTCAACCTACGGGGGTACGGCACCCTGAACTCGGTTGTCGCTGTCGCCGACAGTCGTCATGACCAATTCCGCCGTCCCCTCCCCCTTTCCAACTCACCTT
>NW_011645775.1:251850-252741 GCF_000223845.1 Gregarina niphandrodes | reverse complement strand
ATCCCCAGTACGTTCGAATGTACTCATCCGCTCTCTGCAGAAACAAAACATGGATTCAGGCCGTGCGTGACATGAGTTCAGACCATACGTTAAGACGATCCGTTCGGGTACATCCACCCTCAACCTACGGGGGTACGGCACCCTGAACTCGGTTGTCGCTGTCGCCGACAGTCGTCATGACCAATTCCGCCGTCCCCTCCCCCTTTCCATAGTCCCCCTTTCCAACTCACCTTGATGTGGCCCGCTGCAACCAGATATTGCAGCGTTCGAACATCGGAGACAACCGCATTAAGTAAGCTGATTGCCGCCAAAACAAACTTTTTCGTCTGGGACGTGGTCGCCATTACCAGCAGAGGGTGCGAAGTATGACGCCCGATTTGGGTAACAAGCCGCGGATCCATGCGAGCAAGTCGCTCCAGAGCATGCAGCGTAGGCAGCATCTTTTTGTACTCACCCTTATCCTCTTCAAGGTGGAACAGGAACAATATGAAGTCCAATACCGGAAGCCTGTTAGATATCAGATCTTTTACTGCCGGCACCACAGTCAACTCGCCAATGATGAAACATACGTCGCAGCAAACCTGACCTAGCCGCACATCGTTCGTTCCATAAAGCAGCGACAACAGGCTCACCAGTGTCGGTACGATACCGCCATTCACCAACCTCTGACGGCCGTCCGTGCTTCTGCACATCTTCTTACAAAGCCGCACGCACCACTCCACAATGACGCTGTCAAACTAAAACAGAAAACGTGGTGACAACTGGATATTTCACGAGGTCATGTGGGAAACGGTCATAAATTCGGCGCGCTCGTAAATTTTGGCACGCCAAAAAACCGCCTGCGGGGCTCGAACCCGCGACTGCAAGATTAAGAGTCTTGCGCTCTACCGA
>NW_011645775.1:244308-251741 GCF_000223845.1 Gregarina niphandrodes | reverse complement strand
AGTTTTTTTCGACTTACCCTATTCCACGAGTGTAGCACGGCGCCAATGGCTTCACAAGTCTGTATATCCAGGCATAGGTATTTCACGGACAGCTCGGTATCCTTGGCCATCGCAATCTGGCAGACAATAGTGAGTGCGGTGCGAAGGACCGCCACGCTACCGAATCTCTGCCCAAACAAAACATGTAAAAGCGCATAGCAGATGTGGCACTCCTTCCTGGGGACTTACACGGGAGGGGCACTCACATGGGACGGTGACTCACATGGGACGGTGACTCACATGGGACGGTGACTCACATGGGACGGAAAATTAGAGGGGACTTTGGTGGGGGCAAGCGCGAGGGGCGTGCTTACCGGATGTTGCGTGCAGTACATGAGCATGGTAACGGCGGCGGGTGCAGCGTACTGATGGACGACTTGCAGTTGGTCGGCTTCGAGGTCGTCTGCCAGTGTGACGAGTGTGACAAGGTTCGTGAGGATTTCAGCTTTGGAGCGGAGGTCGGCCGCAGAGCTGCTGAGTACAAGGCACTGTAGTTTGAGACAGAGGTCGAAAGGAGCGAGAGTCCGTTCGGCGGTAGCGCCCTCGGATCCGGCTTGGATGAGTCGAGCAAGTTTGTCGAAGGTGTGACGATTGAGGAGCATGGCTAGGAAGTGGGCATTAATGACGTGACGGTTGATGGCTGCGACAGGCACGGTCTTCTTTTCCGGGGCGTAGGTTTGTATGGCTTCCCAGACTTGTTTGGTGGTCCATTGGGTCTCTCCACCGCCAGCCTCAACGTTGGTGGTGAAGAGAATGTTAAGTAGGTCTGTCCAGGACGTCTTGGGATCAAATGGCTGTGTGAAATCGGCAGAGCGTGCATGGACTATGAAGAGTAACAGTTCGCTGAGTATCTGCAGGTCGAAATCGTCGGCATTGTCCACGGTGGCAAGCAGGTCTCCAACCTGTAGCTCCTCTCCGGCGAGCGAACCACTGAGGAGGCGGCCGAGGTACTGCGCGATGCGGAACATATGCAGGTGGATGAGCTCGGCGTGGCGATCGTTGAGAGTATCAATACCAAAGTACAGCGCCGAGGTGGCGGCCGGGCTGTACACGAGCCGTTCCATCAAGTAGCGCAGCTGCTGCGCCACATCATAGCCCTGCACGTCGTACTCCAACTGGTCCCTGGGCTTCATAGCGAGCTTGGTCTCCAAATCTTTCGGTACCGGTACATGTGTTTTGCGGAACAGCTCCAGTATCAGCACCCTCAATACGGGCACCAGCGCGTCCAAGACTGCAGGACGCACCTTAGCCTGAGTGCCAAGCCAATCGAGGGCTGCCGGCGGATACAGGAGCGTATCGCACTTGCATTCGATCAAGTCGTCATACGTGCCCGTTAGGCCGCGCGCAGGCGTAAGGGAGTCCGCGACGGCCCGCACGTCCACCATGATGGCCGCCGGGTCGGGACCGTCGTCGTCATCCCATTCCTCCTCTTCCTCTTCCTCATCCTCATCCCCACCTCTCTTTCTGCGACCCACAATGGACAAGTCGATGTTCGCCTGGATCACGATGTCCTGCACCGTCTCGCGTAACGGCGGGCAGAGACTGCGACGCAGGACGTAGCAACAGACGCCGCCGTCGTCGTGGACCCCAATCAGTTCGCGCATACGCCACGCCGCGCTGTCATTACTCAGGTTCATCCTCTTGATCACGTTCCGGTTCTGCTCCACAATTAGTCGCGGGTACGAATAGGACATCATCTCCAACACATCCTGCACCAAGTCCAGGAAACTGCCCTGGCTACCCTCCCCCGTGTCCCCGCCCTGGCCACTATAGCTAGGGACTTGTACCTCTACCCAGACCGATAACCCTCGAGACGGGTCCTCGAAACTGCCACTGAAGCGGTCGAAACGCGTCGCCACCCAGTGACTTGGCACGAAGTAGTCGAACCCGCTCTGCGACACGCGCCGCCACTTGCTCCAGCCCTTCAACGTCACAATCGGCTCCAACTGACTCCGGAAACTGTCACGAACCAGACGCGGCACGTCCGTTGGGCGCAACACCTTCAGGTCGCACAGAACTCCCACGTCGCTCGCCTGGTATGCCAGGTACGCCAACTCCAAATGCTTCAGCAAACTGTACCCATCGTCGATCCAGCCCCAAGCGCGCTCCTCCTGCCAAAACCAGTGCTCGCCATGCCGCTTTTTAAAACAAAATAACTGGTCTGAAGTCCCATTGTACACTGACACCGAATCGATCACGCTGTAAGAGATGAAACAAGCCGTATGCTTTCTACAGTGCAAGCAAATTGCGGAGACTCTAAGCCGTTTTCAGCCATTCTAGGCCATTGCACACGCGTGTGCACACGCGTGTGCACACGCGTGTGCTGCTCCCCGGGAGGCGCTTACTTGGTGAAACTTCGAGTGAAAAACTGCAATCCGTACTCTCCCACACCCACGTAGCCTTGGACTGGTTTCTCATCCCATAGCCAGGTCGCTTTGGAAAAGTACAGGATCGTCTCGTTGGCGACGTTTTTGAGGATGTGCAGCAGCGCCGGATCTGTTTCTAAAAGAGAAGAAACGCTGTCGGGACGTGTCCAAGTCCCCCAAAGGTGTGGGGAGTGTGCACCTCCGTGTTTCTTTACCTGCCATGTGTTGGGCGAGTGTTTGTCGATGCACCTATGCGGCGGGTGGTGGTGATAAAGGCGAAGACGCCGCCGGATGTGTTCAAGACGGGGAAGAAGGTGTTGGTGAAGAAGTTGCCTCCGACTGCGAAGCCGAAGCCTAAGCCGACGTTGGCAAAGACAGCGAGTCCACAGTCGGAGGATGGCGGGGAGGTAGGTCACTGGAGTCGTCAATTAGGTCCGTTGGAGAAGCAACGGTTGGTTGGTGGTATGTTTGATTCGGATGAAGAAGACGACCGTCGCCGGAGGCGTCGGCGGCGGCGTCGACGACGTTACGACTCGGATGAATCGTCTGACTGGGAGGACTCTGAGTCGGATCATTTCAACTGGGACCCACGACGTAGTGCGGAGATAATAGCGAAGCACCGGGGTGTGAACAACTACGTGAATGCACTCAAGGCTGAGATTAATGCGTTACAGGAGCGACTAAACCATGAAGGTGGCGGAGGTGCAGTGATGGGGGCAGGTGGTACGGACCAGCGCGGACGGCGACTGATCTTTTTTCAGCAGCAGAACCGGTCGGTATGTCGGCGTCTGCGACGGTCGGTGCGGCAGTGTGTACGACTCCAGATGCGCTTGGCCAAACACGGCCTTTCGGTCGATGAGCCGATTGTGGAGGAGTTCCCCTATTGGGAAATCAACGATACTCTTGCTGGCGGCCGCGGAGGCCCCTGCCGCTGTACCAAGGCACTTTGTGTACTCGTCGAAGCTCTCGAAGAATTGGTTCCTGCACACGAATCTAGTGTCTGGGAAACCCGTATACAAGTCGTCAGTCAACAGCGAGATAAACTATTCAACGAACTTATGGCTGTCAGAGACCGCCTCACCGAAATACAACTCATTGTCAACGCCGATCCCTTCCTGCAAGCACGCATCAACACAAGCTCACTCGGATTAGACATCAACTGCGCACTCAATAAGGAAGAACAACAACTCATCATGCTACGGAAAATACAGGGACTCGAAATGTTCGTTCGTGAACTTGAGAATCAACTACTCGTGGAAAAAACTATCAGCCAACAATGGCGACCAGAATTGCGCAAACTGAGCGGCTCCGTGGCAAAGGCCTTCAGCGAAATACTCAGCCAAGACATAAACTTTTGTGAGTTCTCCGAAAAAATGGCTGCCGTTGTCGACAGACTCAGCAACTCCGAACAACTTAAAGGTGGTTCCGCCGAAGACTCACTCAAACTCAGAGTCAGACAGGACGCGAAAAGTAAGTCCCACATGTGCATGTGCCCGCTCCACATGTGTATGTGCCCACTCGCGGCCCCCACTTGTGTATGTGTGTGCACACACATACAGGAGGGGCCTGTGCTCCGATCTGTGTGCTCCGTCGGGGCGCTGTGGTTTGCCATGCGTTGGTTCCTCAGGAATTCAGTTTTATGTGGAGAGGATCAGTGAGTTGGAGCGCCAGGTGGTCTTTCTAACCAATCCTTCGCATGAGCACAATGTAAGCAACACTATTTGTAAAGGCGGCGGTGGCGGTGGCGTGAAGTATGGGGCGGTGCAAGAGACCGCGTTGCCGTTGACAACTGAGCAGCGTCTTCGTTTGACCCGTTTGGGGCCAGGCGGGTCGGATGGCAGCCAGTCCGACAGCAGCTCGTCTGACCAGAAGGTCGCGTCCAGACGTAAGGCTGGCTCCGAAAGCTATGTGCCAACAAAATACCTCGAGAAGGATCGGGCACGCACGGAAGGCTTCTTGACATTGTCCGGTGTGCCGTTGGCGGGCTTGTCTCTAAGGACGGGTGCGCCGAAGCGAAAGATGACTGGCAGACCGCCGTCAAGGTCGGCCGGGGATCAAGCCCAACAAAATGGTGGTCAACCTCAGGGCGGGGATCAGTCATCACTGGCGGGGTTACCGGACACTGCCGCCTCCGTCGCCTCCTATTTGTCAAGCAAGTTGTTCTCCCTTCCTGCTTCGTAGAGACGAGTTCCGTCTCTTTATTTTTAAGAAACACACGTGTGTGTCGGCACTGACCGGCAACACACGTGTGTGTGGATGAACAATATCTGTACATTAGAACGAGAATGACATCAACCAGGGTCTGGTACGGAACATACCAGCGGATGTGGATGGGTTGGTGCGTCAGTACCTGATGGAATTGACTCAGGCGCGCGTAAAGTCGCGTCGCGTCGAAGGGATGCGCCAGGGCGCTTTGAGCGCCAAGGAAGCGCACGAGGAAGAGGTGCAGTCAGCCCGGACTCACGACCTGCTGTTTGACGAAGATGTGGAGGTGGAGCAGTTGATCGATCATGTTTCAGAACTGCTAAACAAAGGCGTCACGGCAGATGTGCTTACGATCGCCGAGCTACAGAAATACCGAACTTACGGCATCTCGAAACAAATTGACATCAGCGAAGTCTATAGTCACGACAAAGCCCTCGCCACACCCTCTTGGCTTAAAACTAGTCAAGCCAAAGCGGTCGCCGCCTCCTCCAGCGATTCAGATGATCTGGATGAACCGAGATCTAGCAAAACGAAAGAGAAGGCGGAAGAAGCGAAAAATATAGCCAAAGCCGCACAAGAGAAAGAGAAGAAGAAGAAGAAAGCAGCACTGGAGGAGAGAGAAAAGGAGAAAGAGAAAGAAAGGGAGAAAGAGAAAGAAAGGGAGAAAGAGAAAGAAAGGGAGAAAGAGAAAGAAAGGGAGAAAGAGAAAGAAAGGGAGAAAGAGAAAGAAAGGGAGAAAGGAAGAAAGAGAAGAAAGCAGCCCAAGAGGAGAAAGAGAAGAAGAAGGCTGCACGTGAGGAACAGGACAAGAACAGAAAGCAGGAGGAAAAGAAGGAAAAACGGGAGAGTAAAAATTTGACATCAAAGCAGAAGGCGAAGGCCAAAGATCCAGGTGATGTGGGCACTAAGGAGGGTGGCCTGCCGATGCCCCCGGAAGCGAGTTCGAAGAGTGAAGCTCCCAAGGGTAAAGTGCCTTCCGCGGTGAGTAAGGAGGAGAAGGAGAAAGCGGTCAAAAAAGTCCCCATCAAGAAAACGGTGCCGAAGAAGCCGGATGCGGCTAAGAAGGCAGGAGCGAAGAAGCCTAGTCTGCCGACGGGTAAGAAGAAGAAGCCGCCGCCGGCGAAGGCTCGAGTCGCGGTGAACGTGGAGGAGGTGGTTAAAGGTTATCGAGATTTGTTGGGGAGTAAGTCGGATAACATGCATGCATTGTTTACGATGATGAACGAGGGTTCCAGCGAGCCGTATGTGGACCTGGATCGGTTTATTGCGTTCGTGCGAAATCGGCTGGGCCTGACGGGGTCGCTGAGTACACCGGCGGCAGTGCAGTGTGCGTATGAGCAGTTGGCGAAGCTGTCAAAGAGCGGGAAGGGCTTTGCCAGTCGGGAGTTGTACTGGTTCATGGACGGTCCGGAGCCGGGGACTGCGGACATGGTTCAGGTCTGGAAGCGGTTAACGCAGACCTATGGCGATCCACCTTTGGCAGCTTTCAACGTGAGCGAAGAGGGGAATATTACGGAAGAGATGTTTGTCGAACAATTGGACTCGGTGGGCTACAGTAAGCCGCGCGCGTTGGACGTCTGGCTCCGGGTCTGCAGTGGCGGTACGGCTGGCGACAGCCGGCTGCACCGACCGGTGCTGGTTACATCCAGTGTGTTCGAGGTGTTGATGGGACACGAGATCGACGTGGCCAAAAATGAGGAGGAAAAGCGCTCCTTCCTCAACACCCTTAGCTGGCTCACGACCATCAGGCCAACTCAGGATACGAATGTCAAGGCGGCGACAGAAAAGACGGTGGAACAGCTCAAGACGGAGTTAGCCAGGGAGCGCATGATTAAGGAAAAGGAGCGTGAACGCGCTCTGGAGTCCCGCAATCTAAAGGAAGAAGTAGAAGTCTTCAGGTTGGAGCTGCTGGACCTGGTGGGACGCTCGGGCCGGAGTATGAAGGACTGGTACAATGAGCTTACGGAGCAGGGTAACCGGACCGACTATGACTTCGTGGGATTCAACCTTTCCGCTTGCCTCGACCTAGATGAGCCGGACGTGCTGCGTTCGCTTTTTGATGAACTAGCCCAGCCCATGCCGGGCAGTCTGCGGCTGCAGTCCTTCATCCGGAACCTGGAGGGTGTGGAACAGCCTGACCTCCGGGACGTGCAGCGCAGACTGGTGGACGTCTACGGGAACCCACCGACTGCGTGTGTGCAGGCCTTCGAAGGCTCGCTGAGCACCGCCGTCGACTTCGACACCTTCCTCGACCTCGGCGCCGCTATCGGACTTACACCGCAACAGAGCTCACAAATCTGGAAGACACACGTGTGCCAAAAAACACCCGATCGTGAGTCACTCACCGCCGCCTACTTACTGAAAATACTCCTCGGCCAGTGGACCGAGGACGACGTCATCAAAAAGGAGACCGAATCCTCTGGTCTCTTCGGCTTCGTCGCGGCCGCCTTTGAAGCGCTACCGGCCGTGGAGAAAGTTGCAAAACCTGCGCCGCTGCTCTCCGGTCGTGATGCCGCCACACTCGCTAAACATCAGGCCATTGTCAAGCGAGTTACCAACTCATACAAGGACGACGAACCGGTCTTGCTGCCGGTCACTGCGGACGTGCCGGAGCCGAAGTTGCAACTCACTCCACCGCAAGAGAGGGGGCCGAACGAGGTAGGGGCGACAGGCTCTGACGCAGCAGGCTCTGACGCGGCTGGCTCTGACGCGGCGGGCTCTGACGCGGCGGGCTCTGACGCGGCGGGCTCTGACGCGGCGGGCTCTGAGATGGTAACTCCAAAAAAAGGCGGATCGAAAAACAGGTTTCGGACGGTGCGGGCG
>NW_011645775.1:239671-244288 GCF_000223845.1 Gregarina niphandrodes | reverse complement strand
AGCAGGCTCTGACGCAGCAGGCTCTGACGCAGCAGGCTCTGACGCAGCAGGCTCTGACGCGGCGGGCTCTGACGCGGCGGGCTCTGAGTGGTAACTCCAAAAAAAGGCGGATCGAAAAAACAGGTTTCGGACGGTGCGGGCGACGCGCCGTTAGTGGTGAAGGCGGACCCGCGAGGGAAACCTGAGTCGAGGCCGCGTCCGGTGAAGGAGGCGGTACCGACACCGAGCGCGTTGGATCGTCGATTATCGGGAGGTTTGGACGACTTGAAGGATAAGGGTTTTGTAAAGCCGGATGCCTTGTCAGAGTTGGAGCGGGAGGGTAGTAATGGGGAGTACGGTGGTGCCCCCCGTAGTGAGCGTCACTTGGACACGACGGCTTCGGAGCAGGCGATTTTAGATCGGATTGCGACGGAGATTGCGGCGGGCGGAGACACTGTTTCCGATCACCGGAGTGTTACAGAACATGAATTTGAAGGAGCTTCCCTAGCGCCCCAGCAGATCGAATTGAGTGCTGGAGATATTTTGCGGGATGCGTTATTGCTCAAACATGTACCCGAAGAGGTGTTGGAGGAAAAGTTGGTGGCGGTCGGTACCGTGCAGCGATTCGCACCTGGTGAGACCTTTGTGTACATGCAAGATGCGTTGGACGTGGTCTACTGGTTGGGTGATGGTGCAGTCGTGGGTGTGCATACCGCCACCGTCGTCAACCAGATCCGCACCGGGTACTGCTTCCCGCCTTACAAAAAGTTCATGGCCGCCCGCACTGGATCTGTGACCTCCGATATCGAATTAATTCCGCTCACCGACGTGCAGGTCTGCATCTGCCCTCTCTCAGCTGTACGAGATTTTATGGAAAAGTACGCACCGCCACAAGATGTCCTCGACGCCATGTCCGACGAAGAAGGTCCACCACCCGACCTTAGTCAACAGGAAAGCTTCAAAACCTCCTCCAGCCTCGGCGCTGGCTCCTCTCCCGGTCTCCTGCCCCTCCGTAGCGGCTCCTCACTCAGCCGCAGCATGAGTATGCACAGCAGCGTCACCTCCTCCCCCCGCAGTCCCGCCACATCGGAACGGCTGGGAGACCGCCACACAAACCAAGGTTCTCCCAGGTCCCCCAAGTCAACCGAGTCTCCGATGTCGTCACCCCGGTCTCCGAGGACCCCGTCGTCACATTCATCCCCGTCATCTTCGTCGTCTTCGAGCCAAGAGGCGGTGGCCAAGGTCGTGGCCAAGGCGGGTCGTGGCCAAGGCGGACGGGGCCGCCAGGGGACGGTGGTGGGGAAGATGGCGCTGAAGATGGCGTCTGAGCTCGCGCCGCGGGACAAGTCCGCAGACAAATCAGCGGACAAGTCCGGGACAGACAGGTCGACTGAGAAGTCGGCAGACAAGGACGGGGATCGAACCGCGGACCGTCAGTTTACGACTAGCAGCCGGACGTCAAGCCGTCTGTCCACTGGGTCAAGTATGCGGAGCGAACATGTGGCGGAGATCCAGCAGGCATTGGCGACGGTGAAAGGACGCCGTGGACGGCAGGGGACGATTGTGGGCAAGATGGCGTTGAAGCTGGCAGCGGAGTTGGAGCCGGAGGGTGAGGGTGGAGGGGAATCCGGAGGTCGTCGGGGGCGGCAAGGGACGGTGGTGGGAGGTTTGATAAAGAAGGAAAAGCCGAAGACCGAGCGATTATCGGAGGACGACTCAAGACTGAAGGCGTTGGACGTTGTGACCCGAGAAAAGTGGGCGCGAGAAGAAGTGGCGGAACGGCGATTGACAGCGGAGGAGTTGGAGAACACGATGATTGAGGTGGAGAATGTGCGGGTACCGTTTGACAAAATTCCGGAGGCGAAATTGGAGACGTTACGGGACCTGAAAGAGTTAGAATTGGATGACGAGTTTGAGAATGTAGCGGGGATTGTGAAGGAGGACCATCGCGTGTACGCCGAAGAAGTGGCCAGACTGAACGAGTACATCCGGCAGTGTGACGTGTTGGGTACTTTGTCGCCAGTGCAGATCCATTACTTTGTGTCTTGTTTGACGCGAATAGAACTACGGTCGGGAGAGTCGCTATTCGAGGAGGGAACTCCAGTCCGGGAAGGTAGTGTGTGGTTCAGTGTGAGCGGAGGTTGTTCGTGTTTGCCTCGTGAAGTGGCAGCGGACTTGGGTGCCGAGAAGCGCTGTATTGTGGGTTTCAATGAGTGCCAGAAACTTGCTGAGACCATGGATCCAGAGTTAAGTTATGATAGGACCGTCGAGGCTACTTCAGATATGGTCGCATGGACATTATCGGCAGCGGATTTTGTCGAGCGGATGTGGCCCATGTTAGTTGCACGTCGAGCCAGGGTGGACAACATTGTGAAAGCGCTGGCTTACTTCCCTGTCTGGAGTGCGCTCTCGCGCATCGATCGATTTAACCTCGCCGTCAGACTGAGAGCCGAGTGCTACGATCACATCGGCCTCGTACTTCAGCGCCAGTACCTACGACTAAGTCATGTCTATTTGATAGTCGAAGGAGTGGTCGTCTGCGTCTTCCAAACACCCACCAATGAGCAGGCCACACAATTCCGGTACCCTGGCGACTTCCTCTGCGTTCCTCAGACCAACAACCAGGATGAACTATCACCCTTCTCCATATACACCGTTACCTCCACCAAACTACTCAGCTGCGCTACTACCGCACTCTTCGAACCACCCTTCGACGCTCTCACGCCCGCACTTATCAAGTATCAAAAGTCACTCATCATCGCCAAATTCCCCGAATCACTACAACCACACGTAGAGTCTGCCACCAGACGCGAGTCCCTCCTACCACAGGCCGACAGCGGCAGCGACGAGACTGTCGTACACGAACCCACCGCTACTGCCGCACCAAGAGTCAGCATACTCAGAAACCTCGATCAACTCAACACCAGCAAACTCGACGCGGGCATACTCAAACTCAACAAGAGAATAAGCTTCACCAAAGCTGTCCTTTCCAGGTCCGATAACAGCAATGAACTTGACACCCAAATGAGATAACCCTTACATGAGATAACCCTTACATGAGATAACCCTTACTGAGGGAACCCTCACGCATCTTGTCTCCCGGCTTGCTTGCTCTTTCGGACACATTATTCCCCAATGGCTTACTGACTGGCTACTGCCTATTCTTCGTACTACTAAAGCGTTCTTGCCTATTGAGAAAGCGTTCTTACATGTTGCACGTTACTGGCTCATCTGCGTTCGTGACTATTGTGCATTCTTGACTACGGAGCATTCTTACATGGAAAAAACATAACAGCACACACGTGTGCTACCATGGATCCTGGCATATTAAAGGGCCTCCGCGGTTCACCGGGACCAGATTTAGATCATGCATGTGCGCGTTGCCTGAAAGATAGCGTCAAGGGTGCATCGACGGCTGCTGCGCAGCCGTTACTGGCTCGATTAGCACACTTGAACGATGAGGTCCTCATACGGAGCCTGATTCAAAGGGTTCTAACAAACTCTGAGCTACCGACCGAGCAGTTTATCCATATGATTCTCAACAATATCAGAAAAGATGTCCAAAATCCTGTGGCCGATGCTGCCAAAGTGTTCGGGGTGATGTACTTAGTAAGTCTCTCTCTCCCTTGGACCATGTTTATCGGCCATCCGTAAAGTAAAGAGCAGCTTTATAGAGATCATGAAGGCGAATATAACTTTCACAAGGACTTTACAGTTTTTATCCGGTTATTGGCTTGCGATGCTGGCCATTACCCGGGGGCATTTCTGGACACCGACCCCCTGATCAAAGCTAGAGGTGTGTATCGGGCTCTTTGGGGACTTGACGACAGTCTGTGGTGTCCAGAAAGTGGAGGAGTTGCTCAATCAGTATTAGTAGATCAAGAACAGGGATTAGTTAAACAAGGAGGAGGAGTTGGACAAGGAGGAGGAGTTGGACAAGGAGGAGTTGGACAAGGAGGAGTTGGACAAGGAGGAGTTGGACAAGGAGGAGTTGGACAAGGAGGAGTTGGACAAGAGGACTATAATCAAGAAGAAAAGGTGCCTTCACGTTCAGTCATTGCTCAGGTGATTAATGCAGCGTTGTCGATTGATGTCCAAGCAATCGACTTTGAGGCAGCTCTATGGTTGACTAAGGTGCTCGGACAACACCGATTTGAGCGCATGATCTTGTTAGCTAATTGGCAGCGCATTCAATTGTTTCGTGGTTTAGAAAGTGTGTGCGATGTCGTAACACTCGTTTCTTGTCAAGGTATCTGCAGGCTGTTCGCATCGAACTTATCTTTCAATGAGTTTTGTCAAGTGATAACCTGTATTGCGAAAATCCTTACACAATATGAGAGCGACCGTCAGGAGTGGATTCTCGCGTATAGCTGTCTTACGTGTCTTCTCAGGGACACAGATTTGATAAACTTATACGGACTAATGTGTCTGGACTACATACTTTCCGGAATGGAGATTAGTGAAAGAGAAGCCGACTCGAACAGGGAATGTGGTCTAGAATGCAGTCCGAAATTTATGAATGATACCTTAAACGCTGTGTGCTCCTTCATGTATCTTGAAGGCGAGGTTTCTGTATTTTGGCGAGCCTTGACATTCAGATCAAACCTCGCGACAACCAAGGTTGCAGTCATGGAAAAC
>NW_011645775.1:227222-239651 GCF_000223845.1 Gregarina niphandrodes | reverse complement strand
GTCGTAACACTCGTTTCTTGTCAAGGTATCTGCAGGCTGTTCGCATCGAACTTATCTTTCAATGAGTTTTGTCAAGTGATAACCTGTATTGCGAAAATCCTTACACAATATGAGAGCGACCGTCAGGAGTGGATTCTCGCGTATAGCTGTCTTACGTGTCTTCTCAGGGACACAGATTTGATAAACTTATACGGACTAATGTGTCTGGACTACATACTTTCCGGAATGGAGATTAGTGAAAGAGAAGCCGACTCGAACAGGGAATGTGGTCTAGAATGCAGTCCGAAATTTATGAATGATACCTTAAACGCTGTGTGCTCCTTCATGTATCTTGAAGGCGAGGTTTCTGTATTTTGGCGAGCCTTGACATTCAGATCAAACCTCGCGACAACCAAGGTTGCAGTCATGGAAAACGCGGTCATGGAAAACGCGGTCATGGAAGAGGCCGTCATGGAAAACGCGGTCATGGAAAACGCGGTCATGGAAGACGCAGTTATGGTAGACGCAGTTATGGTAGACGCAGTTATGGAAGCGGTAACCAAGGGATCCACATCGTCTATGCCTACAAACCTTCCCGTACCGACAATTTCGGCGAGCCATCGTCTAATATTCTTACAATGGTTAACTCTTAGTATTCAAGACAATTTGTTGTACAACCGCAAACTGGATGAGACACATTGTATTTTGCGACACTTACTGGAAAGAGGAGGCCTACTAACGCCAAAGACAATCTTAGGCTTGATTAAGATTCTCGTGGAAAATTATGAGCCATGTCAGGAGGTAGTTGATACACTTCTTTTATTGTTGCGGTCTATTAATGAGGAAGACATCGCAGCCCAAAAAGAAGTATTGGCGACCTTTAAACGAGCGGGCCAGTCTTTCAAAACCATTTTGTTCGACTTCCTGAAACTCGACACGGAAGCCGTCAAGAAATTGGTCACCGATCCCGGGACTTGCTCTGCTTGCTGCGATCGCTTCATACTCTTATCACAACTAATCGGAAAGTCGCTAACTGGGCCACTAGGCTCCGAGACAACCGTAACCTTGACACGGGAGGATATTGAGGCTCATTGCATGACATGGAGTTGTCAAACATTGAGGGAATTGATCCAGCGCAAGACTCACTTGGATTTTGTCCACCCAAATGCATCCGGAAAAAACGTGTGCACACATAATTGTTACATTCAGAATGAGATGTACAAGACCATAGAATCTCCCTGTACTGAAAAAGAGTTAAGATCTGCGGCTGTATTTGGAATATTGGACCAGTACGTTGAACGCGCCGAACATGACAACCACCGGGGATCCACTGAATCATTGATTAAGCCGCCTGAAGATATAGAAACTGCGCTGCGGCGCGAGCTTGATGAATTCCTAACGGATCTGTAGGCTAAGGAGTCCTTGAATCACATCACAGGGCCATCACGAGGGAGTGAACTCCGTGTTTCCATTTAAAGCGTGACTTTGAAAGCGAGATTGGTTTTGCAGACGCAATGGGATAAGGAGACACAAGAGATTTTGAAGACGAGGAGCTTGTTAAGTAGGGTTACGATTTCAGAGTTCGACGTCGGTGTATCTTGGCTAAGAGGGTTTTCTAAGAGGCCTGATATGCAGCCGTTGCTCTGATCGAATACGAGGCCAAGTGCTGTGGGGAGAGGGGGGCTGATGGTCCACCTGACAACGGAGGTGTCCATGCCGCTGACCACAGGTATGAGGCGAACGTATTGGCCCAGACGAAGTACACTGTCCGATTCCATGAATCCCTCATACTGAATATGGACCGGCACGGCATCGAGCATGACATGTTTCTTGTCGAGGTAGGCTGACCGATTGCGTTCCCAGAGGGCTTCCTGTCTTTTCTGTTCCAGAAGTACCTCGTCCACGTTTTCTCCAAGTATATCAATCAGCTTAGACCTGAGCTGCGCGTCCATTACATTTTTAGATTTTTGAGGAGACCCTTGTAACGACAGAGCTCCAGCAACGGCCGCCGCACTCTGTAAGGTAGACGTACCGCCCGATACGGTCGCGAAACTTTCCTTAGCGATGGCAATAAACCCGAAGAGAATCAAGAGGAGGATGACGACCATGGCAACCGATTGTGCTTCATCAGCATGCGTTATTTTAAGTGATTGTACGAGATATTCCGGCAAGTAGTTTTCGAATATGGCTTCGAACCCACTTGAAACTTCTTGCGCATCTAAAAACAGATCTCGATTTATATCGAGCGCTGCAAACATTCTTCTTTGGATATAGCTAGGCATTTTTATTTTCATGTATCTAATTGCGTGATCCAGCGCTTGATAATTCATCTTCCGTCCTTGTAACGCTGTTAGCACCTGTATAACCCCGCTAAATTTCATTAGACCATGTTCATTAATATCCCATTTATTCCAGTCTTTGATTATCGGATCCAAATTCAGATCGCTGCCTATCCTCATTCTTATGAAGCATCGTAGGGATTCCGGCCACAGACCATCATATAGGATGTTTGGCAAACACATTTGTAGTCTTGATATGTTTACAACCTTACCCTTATATGGATCATTGCCAGTTAAATCACGATCTAGAGTCCAGTGGTGATGCCCGATGGTCATAAACCCTTTGGGTAAGTCATTCCAGATACCAGATTCGTCTTCAATTGATATATTCAGCTCGCTTAATAATTGTCTAAACATCCATTGAGTTAGACAACCTTTAAAATCCACAATATCGTCACCGGAATACACTGGGACAAAATACATGTCAATTAGACACTTAGCATATGCTCCAACACTTTTTGAACGAGCTGATCGATCTACTCCAGATCTTGTGTCGTCGATTGAACTCATAGAATCTTTAAAGTTGACGCCGCGATGCTGATCGACCTGGACACCGCTGCTACGTTTCAAGCCACCGCTAGCACGTGGCAAACTGATATTGCGTTGTAAATTATTGCTAGGTTGTAAACTACTTCTAGAACTGCGTAAACTATTACTAAAAGCCGCTCCTGATTGCTCGAAATTTCCGCAGCTACGTTGCTCCGTTTCAGGGCCGTCATCGGTAATGCCGGTGCCCCCTACAGTGGTACCAGTTAGGATGTTTTGTGCGATGATGGATCGCATCAAACGGGACATTTGCGGGCTGATGGATAGCCGTAGTTGATTGGCAAGTAATTCATGACTAATAATGACATGGGTGTGATCTATATAGCGTTGAACACAACTGAGTAGTTTCGCCTTTGAAAGGAACCCGCCAATTTCAGATACGGTGTTAAAATGGTAAAGAAGATCGTCCGTTTCGTCAGCACCATCATACAGATAAAGTGTCCAATCGAACACGGTTTCTTGCTCGCTATATTCCGAGACTTGTATATCCATATCGCTCGAGATGACGTTATGATTATTTCGAGTGGGATCCAGAAGACCCATCTCAGCCACGCAGGCGATGCCTCCAGCTAAAGACACCTGGTTTTCTGTCAACAATAGAACCGCTTCATCGGCTAACTCTGATGGCAAGAAGTAACAGTTAGAGCTAAGTCGGTTGAATATAAGCTGAGTGTACTTCGAATTTAGCAGCTCTATTTTGTCCTCCTCTTCCTTCTCCAAGGCCTCACGGATAGCACATGGAAGCAAATACTGACCATCTGTGACACCTAAAAGTCGTAATAACAAGGAAAATGAATCTAGCCATAAATACTCTGAAAACAAGATATCCAGTATCATGTCAATGTCAACCAACGTAAATGATTCAGCATACGCCGCAGTGCCTTTTTGCTCAAGCATGGAGGTGTTTAGTAGAAGCTTAGATAGAAACGTAACAGCCGAATTACTGGCAGGATATATACCCCTTATCGTCCTTGTTTTAACACTAATCTGAAGCAGATCAAAGCTAGAGTCGAGTTGTACGAGAACGTTAGTGGGCAAACCCGGAGAGATATCCTTGGACTGGAACTGCCATTTTTTTAGCAGACCCAGTTCATTTAAAACCAACGTGAAAAGCATAATACGATACTCCATTCGACAAGAATCCACTACTCTCGGGTAGTTCTCGCACCAAGCTGTGATCTCGTTGTACTTCTCACCCTTGACACTGTTCCATCGTTGGTGCGCATGGTAGGCTGTCTTGGGACACCCCTGAAGAGCGTTGATCGTCTGGGAATGTAGGCCATGATGCACGATGGGATAGGACCGCTGCAACACAGTTTTCGTCTTAAGCTGGATCTTCTGCGTAATAATCTCGTCAAAAAAATTCGTAATCTCCGCCTGCACATATTCGTGGCTCTTTATCACATTTATATACTGCCGGATCTTCGTGTCCACATCTCCAATCGAACGCGCATAAGCACCCTTCAACGCGTCTAATAAAACCGGACCTACACCACGCGCTCGATCTCCACGTCTGCGCCGGCCCCTCGCCCTCACACTCCCACTGCTCTCATCACTACCACTGCTCTCATCACTCTCACTGCTCTCATCACTCTCACTGCTCCCATGACTCCAGGCATTCATGCTCACATCACGCCTACCCTCGCCATCCCTGTCCTGATCCTTTTGGGGATAAAGGTTCGAAACCCGGGGTGTATAAATCGAGGAATCTCTCGGCGGTACGAGACTGTTTTCGGCGACCAGTTGTTCGAGAGTTAAGCACTCAAGAGGGTGCACGAATTCGCGTTGCAATTGAGCGAGCGTTTCGCCCAGCAAACGTGTGTCTGCGACGAACGCGGCGCAGGCTGGCGAACATGGCGCACCCGAGGCGATGGCCATGGTGTTGAACAATACTTTCAACTCAGCCTTGTTCAACGTTTCCGGGAACTCCGCCTGTTTGAGTATTACGTCTTCGTCCGCCGCCCCCCATTGCGCCTCCTCTTCCGCCGAACGTTCCCACAGCCCCTCGCCCATCTGCGCATCCTCACCGCTGATCACCAACACCTTAGTCGAATCCTCCGGCTGTTTCGTCGGGTACAGTAACTCGTAGTGCTGGTCCAACAACGACTGGTCCCCGGGCCGAATCTTCTCCCCGGGACGGCCATCCATCCGGTCTCCGGCACGGTCCCCTTCCCTGGTTCGGCCACCCTCCCCCAGTAAGCCTTCCAGAAGTTCCGCCTGGTTTCTGCCCTCGGTCCGCCCCCCCTCGGCCCGGCCTCCCGGCAGGAGGTGCGCAGTGCTGTAGTAAAGGGAGAGTTCTTTGATGGAGGCAATGTCTTCCAGTACACTGGCGGGGTCGACTGCGCACTTGGTGAGCCATTGGCGATACTCGTATGCTGACCAGAAGCGGTCGCCGTCGTCGTCGATGTAGAGGAAGACGGCTTCCACTTTGTCCATGAAGGCCAGGTCCTGTGCAGGTGGGTAAAGTTCAGCACAGAGCACAGCGAGATCAAAATAAAGCCTCTGGCTACGACGGTGATCTTTCCACTGAGCGAGGTGTGAGCCCACACTCGTTTTAGCCAAAGCACCATCTGCTAGCAAGACGATCTCATGCTGTGCCAAAAGTGCCGAGAGCCTTCGACTGAGTAGCCGTGCTACAGCACAGCCCAGTAGATACTTACCACACTCGAACTCTGACTCCAACCCTTGTACTGAACCTGTGCCATCCACGCAGTACTTATGCCCTGCCCTTGCCTGCACCACCTCTACTACCCATCGCCGTCCGTGCAAAGCAGCCACGTCCAACACTGGCACACGTCCCGACTCCACCGAGGCCAATCGTTGCGCGGCGAAACCGCCAGTTCGTAACGGACTTGCGGCAGAAACCAACCTTAACGACTCCACCCCGGGCAGTCCCCCCCGTGCCATCACCCCCGGTGTAAGGTTGCCCGGCATTCCGGAACCCAAGCCGCGGACCAAAGGCACGAGGCTGCAGGCCTGTGAGGCCCGACGCGAGGGCTGATCGGAAGGCCGGCGGACGCCAGGTGGGGACCAGAGTGAAAGTGTAGATGTGTGCGAAAGCGATTCGGAAGTCGAGTGAAAGGCGCTACTGAAGTAGTGTGTGTCCTTTCGCACATCTTTGAGTGCGGTCGTTTCGAAGACGATGGAGGTGCGGCGGTTGGATTTGAGGGAGCGGTAGGAGCGGGTGCCGGTGCAAGACTCGGAGGAGTCGCTGTCTGTGTCGCGCTCTTTGCCGTCGTGTTTGCTCAATTTCTTGAGTGAGTAGCGCACGTGTCTAGTCAGCTCATCCATGGCGGTGCTCGCGGGAATGAGTGCGGACGCGGGGATCCGGAACTGTTCGCGCCATTTGCTGAGGCAGATGCCCAGCAGACAGGACGCATGTTCGCTGACGAATCCTAAAATCCACTTCCGCGCCTCTCGGTAGCGTTGCCGTCGCACGTGTACGAGATACACAATCGTGCCCAAACAAGCCGCTATCGGAATGAAGCGGTCAGTGGTGATCAGACCAGCAACCATGAGCCAGCCGAGAGAAGAGATTAGCATACAGCCAGCGATCGCGTAGCCAAGAAATAGAAGAGGGCGCACGACACCATCGAGAGGATCGTAAGTCAACTGTAGGGCGTTCTGTACGTACGGACTGAGCACACTGCATACTGCAATGAGCAGCAGACATACTAAATTCGGAATCAACGCGTGCGTGAAGGTCCGGCTCGTCAGAAACACAGACTTGTCCGAGGCGAGGAAAATATCAACTATTACCTCTGAATCGATATCGCGGGAGCGATCCCTATACACCTGCCGCGCAATGAAGTCATGGATCAGAAGCAAGCCCATTACAGACACGCTTGGGGTGATATTCAGAATGATGCGACTGAAGCTAGCAAAGACGTAAATTATGGTTGGAATGAACTCGAACAAGTAGAATTTGGGACTCATGAAACGACCAGGGAGCCCGACGAAGACGTACAGGAGCTCTCCCAACCAACCGGTATTCAACAAAAACCGACTCGGATCATTGTTGTCCATGAAGTCAATTCCCGCTCCCGTAGCCGCTCCCGCGGCCCCCGTTGCGCCGACGCGACGGCCTTCTTTGTTCCAGTTAGTGAGCATGGCACTTGCGTTCTTGCTAGAGCCGAATCCGCCGACCATGTTGGATTCGTACAATTCAGAAGGCACAAGGTTATAGAGAGCGTTGATCACGTCTGAAGAACGGGCCCAGTAATGACTGTCCTGCTCCAATACAATATCCGGTAGAATGGTCAGGACCAGAGACTCCGTCTTTAGAACATCCAAACGACGTTCAGATCCAGAGGTATACTGGTTATATACGAACTCCTGTATACTACTACCGCTTGCATGCTCCTCTATATCGACCCTCGCTCCTGACCCGGGCAACAATTGAGTATGCGTCATAGTTGCCAGGATACCGGTAGTCTGTACCAATAGCTGTCCGGGAGTAAATTTATGGCGGCCGCCTGTCTCGAAAGGAAGAGTTTCTCTAAGATTGGGAATACACCGTACTTCACGCTTCTCACAGCGTAGACCGTATCCCTCCAACACCAGCCTGTTCACAGACTGCATTTCCAGTTTGTGAATGTGGCAGAAAGAGGCATAAGCGAACTCGAAGCGTGAAAGTGTCATAGTTTTAGTAATAAAGAAGAAGTGCGATTGAGCGATAAGTTGAGTCGGTTCCGCGACAGGTCGGGCCACAATGGCCACCTTTTGCCAAGATTGGTTGGGTCGAAATTGAGCCTGAGCAAGCCAATTGAGTCGCTGAGCACCGGCCTCAATGGCTCGGACAAATTCTTGGACTAAATTGGTTTCCGCATCCAGAATTGCAAATTCCAGTAAGCAATCCTTAGCACAATTGGGTCCTAACTTCCATGTGACCGTCACTTGACAACCAGAGTGGGCAACGTACCCACATAAGCCAGGATCAAATGTTATAGCATGACCCTCAGCGTTTACATTTTGGGAGAACACGACCGACTTAAGAACCGAAGGATTCATTAAACAGCTCATTGCTCCCCAGGTGGATCTGCTGGAGAATGTGTGCAAAGGAATATCAATACCTACATCATTGAAATTACCAGGTGCCTGTAAATTGAGACTAGTTGGCTAATGAACGTCTTTCGTTCTATACGTGCAGTTGCAATCCATTCTTGAGTATAACAATCTGCCACTCCGACCAAAAGTTCTTCTGATTCAAGCTCAAAATTAACATGTGCGCGGGATCGATATCTTGTAGAAAATCGATTCTGCCAACTTGCACTGCCCATACCACTGGCATGCGATCGTATAGGAGTACCGCATTGGCTGGTGCTACGGTGGCTGGTGCTACGGTGGCTAGAACGTTTGGATCTGAAACCTCCAAAATCGGATCTGAAAAATCCCGATTTGAATGTAGGCTGACGATTATATTCGGTCAGATTATCTACGCTAAGATAATCATCCAGATCCACTAAAGTATCAGTCGTGACACCTCTAGGTGTTAGGTCTGTAGCGAATATAATAACTTTGTATTTATGCGCTCTCACTCCGAAAGGGAACAACTTAATATTATGGAACTGTATTGTAAGTTGTAAGGGCTTAGAGCTGGTGCAACATTTATTTATGAAATAAGGTAGAGATCTAACAGATGACCTAGATAGCAAGCTGAATAAACCTAATATTGAATCAGAAGCAGATATCTGTCGATAAAGCACAACCGGTTCACTCCAATCAGAAATTTGGGTCACATATCTATTAGCTTTCATTAATCGCACACGGTATACATGATCCATTCGTAAACTGTAATTCCCTCGTCGTCTTCCCATACAGACAGCTGGTATTATCAATTCACGCCGATCCCCGGCGACGGTCTCTGTAACATGCACTTCTTTCGCAGGCATCCAAAACGCTATTTCGTCCGGTCGTAGCTTCGCATTTCGCAAGACCTGAGATTCTAAAAACTTATTGGATCGATCATTAGAAGCCATATTCTTATTAACCTTGCTATACGATAGATCTTTATTATTGCTCTTGCTACCTGACACTATCGCTGACATCAGATTGCCGTTAGTTAAGCTTGGCAGACTGCTTGGCAGACTGCTTGGCAGACTGCTGAGTAACTGCGATGTGTCAGCAGACTCCTTATGTGCAGACTCCTTATGTGCAATTTCCCTATGTGCAGACTCCTCATGTGCTCGTCGTTGTTCTTCAAGCATGGCATTCATTGTTACATCACGAATCACTACGCAGATCCGCTCGAAGTCGTGTTCGCTCGTCTCATTCCAACGACACAATAACCCCTGCCGTCGCGGGTCACTGGAGTAATAACGCGTAACAGTCACTCTCCACGGACTACTAGGTACTGAACTAGCACCAGCACCTACGCCAGGACCAAAGGCGTGGCCAGTACTTCCGCCAGGACCAGAGGCGTGGCCAGCAGTAATCGGGCTGCCGAGGGCGATTGAGTGGTCCAGTCGGTAGCTGTTGGAGATAACGATGAAGTTGTCTTTGTAGTAGCCATTGTAGACGTGTTCGACGGTACACAGGTGGGTCCATCGGAGGAAGTAAACGGCCAGCCCCCCGGAGAGAAGTAGGTTGATGAACAGGCTCACAGTGAGGGAGAAACTGTCTCGATCTTCCATGGCAGGTCGGGCAACAACAGTATCTATGACAAGTGTATAAATTGTACGTATGTATTGATTATTGATATTAAGGGCTTCAAGAATGAAGCGGCTGCCAACCTTGGCTTCTTTGAAGGAACGTGCCATAAGACGGAATTGATCCTTCATGAGATCGTCGATGCAATTTTGGAGTCCGTAGTAGGCGCGAGTAGGAATAACAGCGTGTGTGTCGGCGTCGATTACGGGACAAAAAAGCCCCTGATGATGAAGGCTAACGAACTCAATTTTGGGGTCCAGAATACCACCGGTAAGAAGGACAAGGTGGAGCAGTTTGCTTTGGAGTGCGACGCCGCTAATAATGTTCCATCGGATCTGTGGACGAGGTGAGAAACGGTCGATTTTATTGTCGACAAGTTGGTGTGTGTTGGGACCCAAGACTTCGATCCAAAGAATGTACGAGTCATATTTATTATCCTTGAGCCAAAGATTCGCGTCCAACACTCGTGATTCAGAGCTTTCCGTCCAGCGTACGACGTCCTGCCCGCGTCCGTGCCAGTGGAAGAGTTCGTAGTCTTTGGCGTCGTCATCGCTCATGTCGTAACCGTTGAGCACGTACCAGTACACAGGTGTGTGCGAAAGCGTGAGTGTGCACTTGAGATGCACATCTGTATGCGCCAACACATGGTTGTCCGCGTCTGCGTCGTCGTCCTGGTCGTCTTGGTCCAGGAATCGCCGCAGCTGCGCCGCCTCCAAGCGTCCTCGGTTAACCGTGACTTTTTGGCGATTGCCCGACTCGTCGTCGAAATCCACACTGCCATCCGTATGGATACTCATCGCGTCCAGGTAGTCTTCCGGCACAATCATGGTTACTGTGCTATCCGTCCGGATCACGACTGGGTACGGTCCTCCGTTGATGTACAGTTTAGGCCCCTCCACCCAGCCGTTCCGCCAGAACGCCGACCAGTCACTCATGAACTCCGACTCTCCACGGCCGGTACCAGCGGCGCCTCCACGTCTAACTCCAGCATCCCCATTAGCCGGAACGGGTGCTATGGGTGTCCACTTGGGGCTGATGCCAATATCGATGAAAGTGCCGCCTTGGCCGACGAGATGATAGCTTCGAGCGCGGACTTTATTGAGGACGGCTTGAGCATTGTTTGCATCTAGGACAAATTCGTCTTGAACGGTGATGGCGCTGCGTGCGGCAATGAGTGCTGCTTCAGCGTTGATGTTGGTATAGATATGTAAGTTGCGGAATTCGTACCAGCTGGGGTGTGATGCGTGTATGACGCATGGTAGATAGAGTGAAGGTGAAGTTCGTCGTACGTCAACATATACTTGGTCTCCATTACGCACATAGCCCGGGTCATGTGGCCGTAAGAGAAGACGGGTCCAGCTGAAGTTTTCAAGAGTATGTGCCCACGTCTTGATGTTAATTACAAGTCCAGGTAGACTGTCATTGGTAACAAAAATTAAATTACAGTGCCGAATGTTAAATGTCGCCGAGACTGGAACCATATGCAAATATGAACTATTCACTGCCACTCTTGCCACAACAAAACTTACAAATGGTAACACTAATAATAACACCATTACAAACACTACCAGTTGCTTCCATGGTGGCTTTATCTTCGGTGCCGTCGTGCACACACCCGGCACACACTCTATCTCCACTGGCCTCTTCTGAGCTAAATACGCAGGCAATGTCTTACGACCTCCCGCAGGTACCACACCAGCAGATGTATCATGTACCAACTCCGGCGGCTGGCCTTCATCCAAACTGTACCTACCACTTTCACCAAAATGAACACGCTGTAAAGAATTCGCTGCGCTCGTCGGAATCTCAATTGATGATACAGCCACCAACTCGCTCTCACGAAACTCATCCTTACGGAACACCTCCTCACGCAATAAGTCGACATGCGACACGTCCCGCAATGGTGACGTACTCGACTCAACTACGCTCCCACTGTGACTCCGTAAACCACTCTGGCTTCGCAGAAGACTGCGGCTTCGTAAACCCCCCTGGATCTGGCTCTTGACGCCACTCTGACTCTTGACGCCACTCTGGCTCTTGACTCGGATAAGGGTGTCATACTGTATGTAACGATCTCTGTGGATAGAGCCGATGCTTGGGGGTCGTGACTTGAGCGCCGACCTGGCCGCCTTCTCGACCGGTTGCAGACCTCCTTCCGTGGCGGTTTGCTCGCAGATCCCGGCTACCGAGCCGCTGCATTGAGTCTCTATTAAAGACTCACGAGTAAACCCTATCGGGGTCGGCCTTTGGATCTTCTTCAACAATTCTCCCTTCCGGTGCACCCTCAGTGGCGGTTTGTTTTTCATCTGTAAAAACCATGCTCTCTATGCGCCCGTGTGAACGCAGTGGTACTTAACGGACTGCCCAAACTATTCCTGGACACGTAACAACTTCGCTCCGAGCGTGGCTCGACACTCCGAAGAGTTCTCAACATGTGCCTGCAAACACAGTTACGGCCGGCCCCAAAAATATTCATGGCTTACATGGCTTTGGCAGTCATCTCCTGCACTGCTTGCTCGTTCTCATACAGCACCTGTGCTCGAACAGGGGTTTGGTCGGTCTCGAGAAAGGCGATGCGACCCATAAAATAAAAAACTCTCCCTGCAAGTTCGCCGGTGTCGACTTGGATCCAATACCGACGCCTCAACACCGACCCAATAAAAAGGTCTCACAGCAACTCCATCCCGCTTAGTTGCTCGACTCGGTTGGTCAACTCGGTTCGTCAACTCGGTTCGTCAACTCAGTAAACCTGGCCAACCCAGCGGACAAGGCAGTTGCCGTTGCCGTGCAGGATTCCGCGATACCGTTACTGTTGATTTAACTGCTTTATCTGCAGACGCTTCGAGTGTAACCAAATATCCAAGGCGACCAAAGGATCCTAGTAAAGGAAAGGTTGTGGTAGGGTCGGGAGCAGGAA
>NW_011645775.1:220001-227202 GCF_000223845.1 Gregarina niphandrodes | reverse complement strand
TAGGGTCGGGAGCAGGAAAAGGGTCGGGAGCAGGAAAAGGGGCAGAGGCAGGGCATCGGTTAGTTGGTCGGAGGGGGGGGGGAGGGGTGGCATACGTCCAAACGACAGCGCTCAAGAGGCACAGCCACCAGTTTCGTTGGTGGCGAACCACATTGGCGTGGAGCGTAGATTTGGTCATGAGTCTTTCATTGCGGAGGTTTTGGAGACTGCTGTACTCGGACATCATTAAGACCACGGCGACGGTGATAATGATGGCGGGTAGAGGGAGGCCTTTGCCGGCAACCGCGCCTGCTTTCTGTGAGTCATGGTCTAGTCCGAAAGTGACTTTGTTGGATGCGACTTTAAAGCCTAGCCGTTCGAGGGTCGCATAGCCGGAAAGCATGAGACCCGTGACGCCCATGCCAGTGCCGAGAATCCCGTAGGTCATGAATCCCCACAAAGCTGTAGCCATTTTTACTAAACTAAGAAAGTGGGCCCATGTTATGGTTGTCTGAAAAGTTCGACCCCCCACCATACAATGCCTGGCAGGTACATCGCACAGACTTAAAAACACTGGACCGTTGGTACAGACACACACGTGTGTGTCGGCGATGTGGGCACTTTAACGTCGGTTATTGTGGTAGTTATCGTTGTTCGGAAGATCTGTCATCATTGTTGTTTGTTGGTTGTTAACATGTTGGTTCATCACGACTACACCACAATTGATACCGACGATCTTCAAGTCTATAAGGGTCGAAAATACGGGCATCCGAGTGTTCGGTACTGAGGTTCTGCGTTCTGGTTACAATGGCGTGATTTTATCGTCGTATACCTGGGTCATGTTGGCAACGATAGTGTTATTTATATCGCACATTTGGAACTCATTGTGTGTGGAAACTACCACTGAGGATCTGGGTGCAGTGGACAGCTGGAACCGCGTGATTACTAAGTGTTACCATGGTGAGCAATGTTACGCGATTGCGGATGCGAGTGATTTGGCAAATTTGGTGGGGTCATGGCCAAGCTTTGGGAGTTTGCTGAAGACGACATTGTGGTGGGACCTCGATCCGGTTTGCGACAAATTGATTAATCTTACTCCGGTGGAGGCAGAGGCAGCTTTTCTGGCGCTGAGTAAGGCCAAGCAGCGACAACGCGCTACCATTTGCCACCGACTATGGCCCTCGGGGTCCTGGACGGTGGGTGTGGGAAACGTAGCAATTGGCTTGGCCATGATGTTAACTACGCGGACGCTCTTTGAGGTGGCAACCATGCTGCTACTGAAGAGGTCACGTCACCGTGTCTTCAACATGGGCGTCCTTGTGGATGTCGTAATTGGCATTCTCGCACTCCTATTAGCCTACGACATGGTCCGTAACTCGTTTTGGGGACTTAGTGCAGCCTCCAACGACTTTGCATGCATCGTCGTACTTCCCGTTGTCCTCTACCAAGCAAGACGCACTGCACGGACCATCAAAATGGTCCGACTGAACGAAAGCGATGAACGACTACGCAAACTCCAAGAAACGCAACTCGGTAAGGAAATTGACGCTCTCGCCCACGGCAGAGAAACCACCCAAGGTACCATCGATAACGAAGAAGGCACCACCTACACCCGCGCTAAAGGGTTCATTTCGAGGCTCATGAATCGCGTACCAAAGTCCCCTTAAATCCTCACCTTCCAGAAAGCCTCCTGCCCCCCTCCATGGAGCCGTGCCCGGGAGCCGTGCCCGGGAGCCGTGCTCGGGAGCCGTGCTCGGGAGCCGTGGTTGGCACTGTCCCAGAAGACGGGCTTAGGCAGTACGATGGGGAGGCCTGCCTAACGGCCCCTCCGCGACCACCGATCCGACGCGAATCATGCCGAGGTGGACATTTACCACACACACCTCGCGCAATTTGGCCAATGTAGTCCCCTAATGAATTTCCCAGACAATATAATTCCATGTCTAGACAGACAGAGGTCCAAGACCGGCAGAAGGCCAAGGTTATAAACGCGCGTTTGTCTTTGAGCGCTGACGTGTCCGAGGCTCATACGTGTATAGAAAGGGGTGGGCGTATTCTGGGCTGTCCCAGCTTGGTTGTCTTGGAGCGTTTCGAGCACGCTGTCGCACCAGCCATTACCGTGTGCGTCTTTTTCAACCCGTTGCCTCACTCAACACGCCCCACTTGGCAATGGTTGGCCACAGACTCTGCCGCTGAACTGCAGCAATCTTGGGGTGAAAAAAAAGCATAATTCGTCGTCATGTTTGGGGCGCTGTTGTTGCTCCCATTTCTCTCGGCAGGTGTGAGGCAAATTAACCCTGTCTCGGCGCTACTTCCGTTCACGTCTGTTCCGGAGCATCGTGTGAATTTAACCCTGAGGTATTTTGCACACAGAGCATGGTGTGCGGGCGCACACACGTGTGCACTTAACGCAACTGTGTGCGCTTTAACAAACACACTGTATGTGGCCTGTGTGTATGTGGCCTGTGTGTATGTGCGCGGTCTGTGTGTGCGCGGTTAGGTTCTATGTGCGTGTGTCCTGGTGTTTCGATGGAGTGCTGTTGTAGGGCGTACGATGGGTGTTACCGGTGGCGTGTGCAGCGTCCGAATGCGGTGTTGATCCGGGATTTGCGCGAGGCGGAGATCGCGGATTTGAGTGATCCGGGTTTGGTGGTGCCGGACAAACGGTACCTGTCACCGCGGGGCGAGGTGGACGGAGGTGCATGCCACGACGCGGTGGTGGTATCTTCGGTGCTACCGGCATCGTGGACAGGGCCGAAGGAGCGATCCTGGGTGTTTGCAGACGACGGGAATGCGGGGGTGAAGGCGGAGGTGTACGTGGCCAAGGTAGCGCGGTTGGAGGTGGAGACAACAGCGAAGGCGGTTGCGGTGGGTAGTGCAGAGACATTGCGAGTGAAGGCCTTCGATGCCGAGGGGAACGTGTTCTCTTCGCTGGAAGGTTTGTTATTCGCCTGGGAAGCCGAGGCGGTTGCTGGCGGTGGTCGTGCTATCTCCTTGGGTAGTCTCAGTGATGACGTCTATCGGCCCTCCGCTGTAAGACGGGCCATGGCCGAACGGCGACAACAAAGCGACGTCATTTTGATCAAAGGCCTTGAATCCGGACGCGCTGTTGTACATGTTAAATTGCTCGAACCCGGCTACGAACACGTGCGACCCACTTCCGTTTGGATCGACGTGGTCGAGCCCTTCGCCGTCACTCCTTCCGACCTCGCCGTACCCCCCGGCGCCGCCTTCCGTACTGCAGTCCGTCTTTTGCGAGAAGGAAGCAAGACAGCTGGACACGAACGACACTTCGAATGGAGTTCCGCCGACCCCGCACTCCTCGAGACCAGCGCACGCGGCCAGGTCATTGCAGCGGCCGAGAAAACGGGCGAAACGCGCCTACTCGTCAAGGATTCACGCAACCATAATAATACAGACTTCGTTAGCATCCGTGTCCAACCACCGGCACGTATCGTCCCCTACCATGCACACCTGGCTGCTATGAACCCTCAATTGGACCCGCTGGTCAATGGTGACCCATTGGCCGGCGGCGGGAATGGGGGCGCGTTCGAGCAGCTGACCGAGAGCCAGTTCTTTCCGGCCGCTGTTGCGCCTAGCCATCGCGACTCGCTCCTGAATCGTTTCAGAAACGCCGGGACCGAGAACCCACATGACACCTGGTACCTGGCCGCCAACGACACGCACCTGGTCACGCTCGATCTGCGCTCCCCAACCGAAAGTCTGTTTGTGCCCGCGAATGTGCGATTCTCGCACACACTCTCGCGCGACGTTCCGACGGACGACAGAAAGGGATTTATTGGCGAAGATGATATCAAACCCGTCTGGCGCTCAGCGAACGGCGCCACCATCGCCTTCCGGGCCACGGGCGCCGTCGGCTCCAAAGGTACCATCACGTTCGCCCTTGATCCAAACGAAAAAGGCAAGACGGCCGTCAAGATTAGCAAGACCGTAAACTACGAGGTCGTGGCGCCGTTGGGAGTGCAGGGATTGACGCGGATGAAGTACGTACAGGGCGAGTTGGGCTCCACGGTACCGGTGACTCTGCCCTTTGGTGCACAAACAATATTGACGCCATTCGGCGGTACGGGTGTGTTCAAGGCGACGTCTTCGGACTCGGCGGTGTGTGATGTGACCATGCGCCAACAACAGATAGTGCTGAGTGCGGGACGCAAGGCAGGCATTGCCACCGTCACTGTCCGGGATGAACTATACCCGGCACACTTTTACAAGTTCCATTGTAACGTGGGCGCAGTCGCATCCATTTATGTCGACGGGAAACAACGGTTGCCGGTACGTACGGGTCGCCCTGAAGTCATGGTGCCCATCAGCGCGCGCACCAGGAACAAACGACTCGCACTCTGGGCAAGTGATGCGCCCGAACGTCGATCGGTTGAGGAACTGGCTGCACTACCTGCCTCCAAAAGCGTCGACAACTTCTGGACCTGCGGCGAACTTGAGCTGGCCTTCCACCCTGGCGCGACCATCCACTACCGTGCCTCGCCCAGTCCTATGTTGCGCATGGCCAAGTCTGATGACCGCTACATCTGCACCTTCGGAGTCCTACAGGCGCCGCTGCAGCCGGGCCGGGTCAGTCTAGAAACACAAGTCGCGGGACCCAACCAGGAGAAACTCTTCAGTTCCCGCGGACACATAGAGTTCTACGCGGAACTTGACGTAAAAATCCCTGAGGAAGTCCGGTTTCCCAAGTACCCTCCCTCCACAGACGTCAGCAGTAGCCGTATCGAGCAGAGCCAGGCCCTGATCATCGGCGGAAGTATCGTGATTGAACTGGTCGGCGGTCCGGAGTACGTCTCCGGTTGTAGCCGTAGCCTGACCTACTCTGCACCGCCGGGCATGAGCATCGTGCCCGAGGGTGGTGGCTCTTACGACTCCGCTGACATTCTGATGATTGACGGCAAACCCTCGCGCTTCCGCATCCAATGTCTGGACGAACTCGGTGCCTTCCCCGTGGAGTTCGAGTTCTCCCAAATTTGCAACGAAGACGACAAGCTCACGTCCACCGCCACGCTCTACCTCGGCTGCTCTATCCCCGAACGCATGATGGTCCTGCCTGAAGAGTCCGAACTCGAACTGCTTCCCTCCCAACCATCGAAGAAACTGCCCGTGTACAAATCATCGGGCCCGAATGCCTCTCTCATGCGCGGCGCTACCGTCTCCCCGCAGCGTAGAGTCAACGCCATCGTGGGCATGCAGCACCGCCTCTACGGCGTCCCTTACGACAAGTACGGACGTCCCCTCATGGGTTCAGCACACGCCTGGAGACACAGTTGGGTCTGGCTTAATGATGCCGGCGCAGGTTCCTGGCAACTACTTAAACCCGACAGCGTCGCGGTAACACTACCCAACCAACTAGACCGTGACCACTTCATTGCCGCCATTCTCACATGGACCGGCGATTTCACTGAGGCCGCTTACCAAGTCACAAAGGCTACCGGCACAGCGAAAGTACAGGCCCAGAAAGCGGACCGACTCAAAAAGTCCGCAAGGGAACTCACTGCCCGTATCCGGAAACTCAGCTGGATCAATGGGCAAGGCATCATCGGCACCCTCGAACTGCACGGACTTCCAGCCATCGCCCTCGATCCGCCGAGGCTGGAAGACCCCATTCTCCACAACCCCGAGTGGGCCTACGTGGTGAAGGCCGAGGGCATCTCCAGCAATGGCGTCTACAAAATGACTCCTGGCTCGTGGTTGAACGTTCTGGCGGTCTCGCAGGAACCCCTCACTCTCCCCGCTCTCCAGCGGGTCGCCAACGTCAACAAGATCGTTCCTCTCTACGACTCAGCAGCTGCAGTTTCCACCTCTGGCTCTGCATCTGGTTCTGTCGCGTGGGATTCCGACGCATCAGTCCTGGACGTAGCGGGCAAGTCGGGGCGAAAGCTGTTTGGGAAGGCGGGAGCATACGTGTACCTGCACGGTTCGAAAACTCGCGTGGCGGCAGAGGGTGAAGTGTTCCGTTCCGAGTTGCATGTATCTGATCCCTCATTGTTAGGTCCCAAAACGTTGCGCTTGGAACTTGAGAGTGACATGTTGCAGGGGACTCGTTTGGAACTACGGGACAGACGGAGTGGTGTAGTGGTGGCTGAGGAGCACGGCCAGAATGAGTTAGAGAAGGGATTGGATTATGAGGTGCGTGTGCGAAGTGTGGGTCGTCTTTCTGGACGTGCGTTACATCCCTCCGTCAACCGGGCGTTCGCCTTGCAGCTCGTGGCTACACCGACCAAGTATTTTTACGTCGCCGGGGACCGTGTCAGAGGCTTGGCCCGTGGTAAAGGGTTGCTGGAGGGTCGTCTGGGTGGCGGACTCGGTAACACTGCGCCACTGAGTGTGACCATCGATGATGCCTTCGAAGTACAACCCACCGCCCTCGTCCTGCTGCCCGGCGGTGCCCGTTGGCGCCCTCAAGTCAGAGGCGGAGGGAGCGTCGCACGTGAATGGGCACTCGTCTCCGATAACTCCCGTGTCGTAGGCTTCGAACACGACAACCACCAAACACTAGTCTCAGGTGCCGTGGGCAAGGCCGCTGCCAAACTCATTCGTGAAGTAGATGTCGACAAGGGCCTCGCTGCCCCCGCACTCGCTGCACTCCCCGCACAAATCGCAGTCACCGTCGCACACCCCCATCATGTCGCCCTTCAAGCTGGAGACAAACTCCTCGGTCAAAAGGGCGGCTTCCTCTACGCACCCAAAGATGCGCGCGTGCCACTAGGTCTTAACCTCTACACCTCCGACGGCGCCATGTTCACGCGACCCGCCCTCGTCCTCGGTAGTGGTAATGGAAGTGCTAACGGAGGTGGTACTGAAGGTGGCACTCAGACTGACAGCAAAACAGCAGCACACAAGAGCGGGGCTGCGACGCAGTGCGTGTTCAAGTGGCACGCACTCAACCCGGACCTGCTCGCCTTCGTCGCCCACTCCGACGGGAGCCGGAAGACCACGCTCCAGTCGACCGTCGAGGGTCGGCTGGATGTCGAGGTTGTCGGCCTCAAAACGGGCCAGGGCAAGGTTCTTGTCACCGTCGACTGCGGTTCGGCGCAACACTGGCTTGGCACCTTCAAGTCTAGCGCCTCGCTCACCGTCGAGGTCGGTCCGCCCGCGCCCGGCGTGCTCGGACTCGGCGAACGCGTCGAGTCCGACGGCGAAGTCGTTCGCCTCTGTCCTCGGAAGCAGCAAGACCCCGGTTCGAGTCCCGCCGGCG
>NW_011645775.1:216352-219576 GCF_000223845.1 Gregarina niphandrodes | reverse complement strand
CGTCTCCTCTGCGACCTCGGCGGCGCCCCTAGCGAGGTCCTACCCGGCGCCGAAGTCTGCGATGCAGAACACACCGTCCGAGAACTAGCCGTGCTCCCCAACGACGACCTCGCCGCTGCCGAAGCTGCCGCCGAGGCCGCCAGACAATCCAACCACGCGGCTGGCTCCTCCGCCTCCTTACCTGGCACCCCAGTGGGGGCCACCTCTGTGGCTGCCTCAGTGGGGGCTAGCCCAGTGGCGACCAATTCAGGAGTATTGGTGACGGGGCCGATGGAGGCGACTCGACACAGTGTGCTGTTGCAGCCGTTGCCGCGGCACCCGTACCACCGGCGAGAGCGCGCAGTAACGATCTTGCTGAGTTCGCCGACGGGGCTGGTGCTGAGTCTGCCGGACGGGCAGGTGGTGGGGGAGGAGGTGACGGTTCCGGTGAGTGCCGAGCCGGTGTGGTTGGCGCTGGAAGTGACGCTGGTTGACACGAACGCGCGCGTTATCGAGCGGCCGCCTGGACTGCCAGTGGATTATCTGTCTTCTGACAGCAGCGTGGCGGCGTTGGTGAGCGAGGACGGGCAGCATCGGCTGCGCGTGAACGCCCAACGTCCTGTCACCGCTGCTCTCACAGTCAGTGTGGGCGGGCGCACACACGTGTGCAAAACTTTCCGAGTCCGGGTCGTCCCCGAAGAAAAGAGTGCTCCAGGCAGCGCCGCAACCCATCCCACGGTTGCCGCGAGCAACGCCACGACGACTTCCCCTCAACTACACCCCGCAGTCATGCGCTGGATCCGAGGCCTCGTCCTCGGCTCCATCATTGCACTCCTCGCCCTCTTTGCCATCCCCCCTCTCGCCGTCCGACCTCGCCGCCTCGCTCAACCCAAGTCTGCGGCCGCCGCCGGCCGTCCCCACGACGACTGGCGTCGAGCCAACGAAGCCAGCGACCTTCGCGCTCGCCGGGCCGGGAACTTTTTCCAATTCACCAACCAATAGCTAGCGCCATATCCCCTCACACCACAGTAGGGAAATTGTGGGGAAGTCGCACTCCACGCTCTCCTCGGTCAACTCGAAGACTTTATGCTGGGGTGGGGCTGGGTCGGCGGTAATTTGGAGAGGGGTGGAAATTATGGAAGAGCCAGTGGGCGTGTATCAAAACTTGCGCAAGCTGATCAGTGTTGTCGACGAGCTTCGGGATGTGGGGCTGCAGCAGTACATTGAGCTTCCTCGGATTGCAGTGGTGGGCACACAGTCCGCGGGAAAGTCAAGTGTGCTGGAGGGGATTGTGGGCATGGACTTTTTGCCCAGGGGAGACGGCGTGGTTACACGAAGGCCGCTGGAGTTGCGACTAGTTCACTCCCACAACGGTACGTCCCCCCCAGTCCTTGCTGAGTTGGATGGTAACCTAGTTGGTCACTTAATTGGTCACGGTTGGTTGGTTGGTTATCAGTATATGTGTGTGCAGGTGAAGAGAAGACGTATGCTGTGTTTGATGGGGATAACAAACAGGAGAAGATCTACCAAATGGAAGAAGTGCGGCGGCGTATTGAGCGGCTAACTGACGAAATAGCGGGAAAGAACAAGGGTATCGTGGACATTCCGATTGTCTTACGTATTTGTGGTCCGGAGTGTCCCGACCTAACGTTGGTGGATTTGCCAGGGATTACGCGAGTGCCACTGAAGAACAGCGACCAGACGGACGATATCGAGCGTTTAACCCGTGAGATGGCATCTCGGTATGCGGAAGACCCACGGACGATAATACTGGCTGTGATTCCGGCGAACCAGGACATCAGTACCAGTGACGCTCTGCAGCTCGCGCGACGAGTGGATCCCCGAGGAGTTCGGACAATTGGCGTGATCACCAAGCTGGATTTAATGGACCAGGGGACCAATGGTGCGCGGATGATCATGGGTGAAGAGGTACCACTCCGTCTCGGGTACATTGCGGTCAAAAACCGAAGTCAGGCAGATATTTTAGGCGCAAAATCTGTCAAGGCGTCGGCAGAAGATGAACTGAAGTTCTTCAAGACTCACCCCGCCTACAAAAACATGCCACCACAGCTCTTCGGTATGCGGAGTCTCATTGACAAACTCACCAAAATATTGTACAGACATATACGCAACTTCCTGCCACAAATAAAATCCGAGATCATCTCCAGACTGCGCGAACTCAAACAGCGACTCAGCGAACTCGGAGAGGGCGTGCCCACTGAAGCCTCAGATAAAACCCAACTCGTTTGGGGCATGATCAATGACTACTGCGACGTATTCAGCAATACCATCCGGGGCAAATATGACAAACGCTTGGCCAACTATGTCGACCAAGACACCAATGTACAGTGCGGCGGCGCCTTCATTAGAGGCATATTCTCCAGCCTCCTAGATGACTATACCGGAGGACAAGGCATAACCGCCGACATGACGGACGCGGATATAGATCAAGCCATCAGAATGCATGAAGGAGATTCCTTACCCGGATTTCCGACGCCGGATACTTTTGAGTTCCTAATCCTGCCTCACCTCATGAAACTGCAATATCCTGTATTAGAATGCCTCGACCAGGTTGCTGGCGCTCTTGACCAACTTTTAGATCGACTTAGCGCACGCGTGTTTGCGCGCTTTCCTGCGCTCGGAAACGAAGTTCTGGAATTGTCGCGCTCTCTCCTAGAAAAAGAGAAGGACAAGACAAAGCAGATAATTGAGTATGTCGTCAACGCCGAAATGGGGTATATGTTTACCAATGATGACAGCTACTTGAGCGTCCATGCATCGTTACTGTCTGCCAACGCGCCGCAGAACCCCAATACGGTGCCAAACCAGCAGCCACCGACCCAGAACAAGACTACGTGGTTTGGACCGCAGATGCAGCAAACTGTCCAAGCAGTAAACAACTGCTTGTGGAATGAGCGCAGAACTCAATATTCTGCAACATTCTTAGCCGAGATTAGAGGCAGACTAAATGCTTATTTCAACATTGTGCTTCGGAACATAAGGGATACGATACCAAAAACTATCGGGTACTTCTTAGTGAGAAGAACCCAGGAAACGCTCCAATACGAGCTATATACTTCCCTCTCCAAGGCGGATCTTCAGGATAGTCTACTGGGGGAGCCCCCGCACGTCACTGAAGAGAGAGCCAGCATTAAGAAACAGATGTCGGTCCTAAACCAGGCAAATACCGTGCTGCAAAAGTAATATCATCCCCCCCCTCCATATCATCCCCCCCCTCCATATCA
>NW_011645775.1:215791-216332 GCF_000223845.1 Gregarina niphandrodes | reverse complement strand
CATCCCCCCCCCTCCACATCATCCCCCCCATCCATATCATCCACCCATTAGCATCCCAATCCATTGGCACCCATTCGCATCAGAATCACATTGCTTGCAGGGACCCTTCAATCACGGCCTTCATGGCGGCTTACGACCCGACTTTGGATGACCAGTATGACTGGGAACTTAAGTCGGCTGGAAAAGAGCAGCCGGTGTCATCGCAAGTTCCGGTGGCAGTGAATGCCCCGCTGACGCTGAATCACGCACCTCCTGTTGCCCCTCCTGCACCTCAGTCATCGCTGCCTACCTTCACCTTGTTCAGTAAGACTAAGGAGGAGCCTGCGAATATTTTCGCCCGAAAGGTAAAGTTCTACGCAGCAACCAGATTTCTTCTTTCAGGGCGGTGATCCGCTTTTTAACAGCTAACCTTACTTTGCTGGTCTTGGACGATGATGGTGGGCAACTGGGTGGCATTACACGATAGGATGGCATTACACGATAGGATGGCATTACACGATAGGGTGGCATTACGACAATAGGGTGGCATTACGACAATAGG
>NW_011645775.1:213727-215727 GCF_000223845.1 Gregarina niphandrodes | reverse complement strand
CGCATCAGAATCACATTGCTTGCAGGGACCCTTCAATCACGGCCTTCATGGCGGCTTACGACCCGACTTTGGATGACCAGTATGACTGGGAACTTAAGTCGGCTGGAAAAGAGCAGCCGGTGTCATCGCAAGTTCCGGTGGCAGTGAATGCCCCGCTGACGCTGAATCACGCACCTCCTGTTGCCCCTCCTGCACCTCAGTCATCGCTGCCTACCTTCACCTTGTTCAGTAAGACTAAGGAGGAGCCTGCGAATATTTTCGCCCGAAAGGTAAAGTTCTACGCAGCAACCAGATTTCTTCTTTCAGGGCGGTGATCCGCTTTTTAACAGCTAACCTTACTTTGCTGGTCTTGGACGATGATGGTGGGCAACTGGGTGGCATTACACGATAGGATGGCATTACACGATAGGGTGGCATTACACAATAGCATGGCATTACGACAATAGGATGGCATTACGACAATAGGATGGCGTCTGATGATGCGGTGTGGGGCGGACTGCGTGCTTAATGAAACTCGGTTTTACGGGTCTGTTCTTGTCGGCCTGGGCGGTGGAAGAAGACTGTTTGAAGCTTCCAGTTCGGTTGTGGCTGCATCAAGACGCCACGAACTCCTACAAGAATCTTGTAAGTGACCCGCAGACGTATGTGCAGAAGTTGCTGGACGCTTTGAATGAGAAGTTGGACGATTTTGATTTTGGCGGTTCGTTGTTCCGTGACCGAAAGTGCGAGGACGCGGGCGGGTGTTTCAACCAAGGCGTGACGTTCGGTGGTTCGTACACCAGTAAAGTGTCTGAGTTTGCGGAAATCATGAATGGGCAAACCTTCGGCGGGGGTGGCGACGCGCCTGAGGACTCCTTATCTGCGATTCCGTACATTGGCAAGCAGCACTTCGACAGTTTGGAGGGGGAACAAATCCGCTTCTTTGTTATTATCACTGACGATCGGGGCAAATACCACGACCAGCCGCTTGGGGACGGCCAGAACTTCGCCTTAGAGTCGCATACTGCAAAAGAAAACCCGAACCCAGAGGAGAGTGTGAACTGCGAAATAGATGTGTGGTACCCGACGATTGACCAGTTGAAGGCGGCCATTTCCAAGTACAAACTAGTTCCTATTACCCTCGCCGCCGGCGAACCCGATTGGTGGCGAACCTTGTACTCGGAACAGCTCGGCCTCTCGCAGACCGACGGAGAGTTCGGCGTCTACCCAGTGGAGAACAGCGTCGACTCCATTGCCCAGGCCGTCCTCGACAGCATTAACGCCGTCAGCTGCATCGTAGTCAGCACCTCCACCACAGCCGGTCCCACGCCTACCACCGAAACGACTACGACTGCTACCACTGGTACGACTGGCGATACCACTGGCGGCACAACTGGCAGCACCAATGGCGGCACAACTGGCAGCACAACTGGCGGTACAACTGGCGGCACAACTGACGGCACCACTGCAACTACTGACGGCACCACTGGTGCCGAGGATCACAAGAAGAAGAATGTTGTCATTGCCGCATCCGCCGCAGCGGGAGGAGTAGCAGCCTTGGCTGCCCTGGGGAGCGCGTACCGCCTTCGAGGCGGTCCGCCCGAACTCGACGTGGAGGAGGAGGCGGCCGCGGGCGAGGAGGCCGAAGACGGCCAGAGAGAATCCATCATCGCGATGGAGGAAGAGGAGTACATTTGAGTTTCTTGTTTCGAACATTCTGTCTCGAGTCCTGTCACTATTCCTCGCCCCGCGTCGAAGACCGGCGATGGACGGGCCCCAGAAAAAGTAGTGTAATAGGTTCCGAAATTGAGTGCAACTAAATTATTTCTGGCGCTGAATTAATCAGTGGTGGAGGCATCGGCTCGCAATACTCGAAACGGTGGCGTGCGAGTTAGTCTCTGGCAACCCGCACGGCATAAGCTTCGAACACGGGTTCGAACGCCGTCTTCGGCTCTACGACGATGTAAGGCAACTAAAACGATGATGGTGCTTGGTCGGATTGCACGACATCCTACCTACCA
>NW_011645775.1:210939-213707 GCF_000223845.1 Gregarina niphandrodes | reverse complement strand
CAGCCTTGGCTGCCCTGGGGAGCGCGTACCGCCTTCGAGGCGGTCCGCCCGAACTCGACGTGGAGGAGGAGGCGGCCGCGGGCGAGGAGGCCGAAGACGGCCAGAGAGAATCCATCATCGCGATGGAGGAAGAGGAGTACATTTGAGTTTCTTGTTTCGAACATTCTGTCTCGAGTCCTGTCACTATTCCTCGCCCCGCGTCGAAGACCGGCGATGGACGGGCCCCAGAAAAAGTAGTGTAATAGGTTCCGAAATTGAGTGCAACTAAATTATTTCTGGCGCTGAATTAATCAGTGGTGGAGGCATCGGCTCGCAATACTCGAAACGGTGGCGTGCGAGTTAGTCTCTGGCAACCCGCACGGCATAAGCTTCGAACACGGGTTCGAACGCCGTCTTCGGCTCTACGACGATGTAAGGCAACTAAAACGATGATGGTGCTTGGTCGGATTGCACGACATCCTACCTACCATGGGTACACGAAAGGGTTGCATTGCAGGGTAGGATGTGGGGTGGAGTGCGTGCAGAATGAAATTCGGTTTAACGGGTCTCTTGTTGTCGGCCTGGGGGGTGGAAGAAGACTGTTTGAAGCTTCCAGTTCGGTTATGGTTGCATCAAGACGCTACGGGATCTTACACGAAACTGGTGAGCGATCCTCATGCGTACGCGACACAGTTGTTGGATGCTTTGAATGAGAAGTTGGAGGACTTTGATTTTGGCGGTTCGTTGTTCCGTGATCGCCTTTGCGAGAAACAGGGTGGTTGTTTCAATCAAGGCGTGACGTTTGGTGGTTCGTACAGCAGTAAAGTGTCTGAGTTTGCGGAATTTATGAAGGGGCAGATCTTCGCCGGAGGTGGCGATGCACCGGAGGATACCTTGTCTGCGATACCTTACGTTGCTAAGCAGCACTTCGGCAGCTTGGATGGGGAGCAGATCCGTATTTTTCTGATTGTCACGGACTACAAAGGCAAGTACCATGGGCAGCCGAATGAGGGCGACATGTACTCCTACGAGTCCGACTCGGCAGTGGAGAACCCGGACCCGGAGTCAGCAGTATCGTGCGACGAGGATGTGTGGTACCCGACCGTGGAACAGCTCTCCAAGAGTATTGCCACGTACCGACTGGTACCTGTCGTCGTCGCCGCTGGCAAATCTGGAGACTGGTGGCGAAAGTTTTTCGTAGAACAACTCGGCCTCTCGGAGAGCACCGGGGAGTTTGCCGTGTACCCAGTGAGTAACACCGTCGAGTCCATTGCGGAAGGAGTGATCAACAGCGTCAACGACGTCAGCTGCATTGTAGTTAGCACCTCCACCACGGCGGCCCCCACGCCCACCACTGCGACTGCCACCACTGCGACTGCCACCACTGCCACTGCCACCACTGCCACTGCCACCACTGCCACTGCCACCACTGCGACTGCGACTGCAACGAGCACGACTGCCGGGGACCACAAGAAGAAGAACGCTGTCATTGCCGCATCCGCCGCAGCGGGAGCGGCTGCAGCCTTGGCTGCGGTGGGAGCCGCCTACCGGCTCAGAGGGGGTCCGCCTGAGCTCGACGTCGAGGAGGAGGCGGCCGCCGCCGAGGAGGGCGCAGGGGGCCAGAGAGAGTCTATCATTGCAATGGAGGAAGATGAGTATATTTGAATTGTTTGTTTTGAACGTTCTATTTCTGTTCTTTGTCATGGAGCGGGGTCTGAGCAGGGACCATCAGGAGTGGTGGTGGTGAGGAGGAAGGGTAGGCGGCTTTGTAATAGGCTAAATTGAGTGTGTGTGATTGGTGGCGTTGTGTTATAGTGCAGCACACACCGTTGCGGTAGAGGGTTGTGGGGTGTGCGTGCTTAAGAAACTCAGCTTTGCGACTCTCTTCTTGGCGGTATGGGCGGTGGAAGAAGACTGTTTGAAGCTTCCAGTTCGGTTGTGGTTGCATCAAGACGCTACGGGTTCGTACAAGAGTGTCATGGGTGACCCACAGACGTATGTGGAAGAGTTGCTGGACGCTTTAAATGACAAGTTGGACGATTTTGATTTTGGCGGTTCGTTATTCCACGACCGACATTCCGATGAATTCGGCGGATGTTTCAGTGAAGGCGTGCCCTTCGGTGGTTCGTACAGTAGCAAGCAGTCTGACTTCGCTCAGTTCTTCAATAAGGCGATTTTCGGAGGTGGCGGCGACGGACCTGAGGACCCGTTGTCTGCAATCCCGTACATCGGTAAGACGCAGTTCGACAAGTTGGAGGGGGATCAAATCCGTATCTTCCTGATTATTACGGACGCCCAGGCAAAGTGCCACGGGCTGGATACTTTGAATGCCTTAGATGAGCTTCCGGGCTCAACAGAGAACGAGGACCCAGAGTCGAGTGTGACGTGCGACCCGACGAAGTGGTTCCCAACACTGGAACAGCTATCCTCAGCCATTGACAAGTACCAAATCGTTCCGGTCACGCTCGCGGCCGGCGACGAGATGGCTGAGTGGTGGCGGGACTTTTATTCGAAACAGCTCGGGTTGTCAGAGAGCGCCGGGGAATTTAACGTGCTCACCATAGAGAACAGTGCCGATTCCATTGCTCAAGGTGTGATCGATAGCGTTAATACCGTTAGCTGCACCGTTGTCAGCACCTCCTCCACCGTGGCTCCCACGCCGACCACTGGCGGCACTACTGGCGGCACAACTGGTGGCACAACTGGTGGCACTACTGGTGGCACTACTGGTGGTACTACTGGCGGCACAACTGGTGGCACTACTGGTGGCACCACTACCACGGCTGCTG
>NW_011645775.1:208790-210573 GCF_000223845.1 Gregarina niphandrodes | reverse complement strand
CTGGCGGCACAACTGGTGGCACAACTGGTGGCACTACTGGTGGCACTACTGGTGGTACTACTGGCGGCACAACTGGTGGCACTACTGGTGGCACCACTACCACGGCTGCTGACGACCACAAGAAGAAGAACGCTGTCATTGCCGCGTCTGCCGCAGCGGGAGCTGTTGCAGCCTTGGCTGCGGTGGGGAGCGCGTACCGGTTCAGAGGCGGTCCGCCTGAGCTCGACGTGGAGGAGGAGGCGGCAGCCGCCGAGGAGGGCTCAGGGGCCCAGAGAGAGTCCATCATTGCAATGGAGGAAGACGAGTATATTTGATGCGAACCGGACCGGGCGAATTACGAACGAGTATGGGGATACAAAGAAGAGTCGGGTAGATTCATCCCCGAGTGGAATCGTTGGGGTTACGCAGTAGATGGGGGAGATCGGCAAAAGAGACTTCCGAGCAAAAGAGTCTCTTGCGTGAAAGAGAGATGGGGCGTAAAATAGGACTTTTGTGGGCGACCCCACAGTGAGAGAAGGGTACAGGTGGGACGACGACGATAAGGGTAGCAAGGACGGCGGGATGTGGGGTGTACTGCGTGCGCGATGAAACTCGGTTTTACGGGCTTGTTCTTGACGGCCTGGGCGATGGAACAAGACTGTTTGAAGCTTCCAGTACGGTTGTGGCTGCACCACGACGCGACGGGTTCGTACAAGAACCTGATTGGCGACCCGCAGACGTATGTGCAGAAGTTACTGGATGCTTTGAATGATAAGTTGGACGATTTTGATTTTGGCGGTTCGTTGTTTCGCGACCGAGGAGCACAGGCAAAGGGCGGGTGTTTCAGCCAAGGCGTGACGTTCGGGACCGTCGGAACATACAGCAGCAAAGTTTCTGCCTTCGCGAGTTTCATTGAGACGCAATCCTTCGGTGGCGGTGGCGACGATCCTGAGGACTCATTATCTGCGATCCCGTTCATTGGTAGACAACAGTTCAGTGGCCTCGGCGATGAGGCACTACGAATCTTCATGATTATCACAGACGAGCGGGGCAAGTACCATGGACTACCAGATCGAGAAGGTGAGCTGAGCCCCGATGATGAGCTCCCGAGCGCTGTTGAGAACCCGAACCCCGAGGCGAGCGTGTCTTGTGATCCGAGCACGTGGTACCCGACCCTCGAACAGCTCACCACCGCCATCACCAATTATCGACTCCTCCCAGTCACCCTCGCGGCCGGCGACTCGGCAGACTGGTGGCGGACCTTTTACACCGACCAACTCGGCCTTTCCGAGATGGACTTCGCCGTCTTCTCCGTAGATAACAGCGCTGAGTCAATCGCCCAGGGCGTCATTGAGAGCGTCAACGCCGTCAGCTGCAACGCTGCCAGCACCTCCACTACCGCGCCCACCTCGGCCAGCAGCGCAACGGGCAACACAGAAGCCGATAGAGAGACTGACACCGCGCCCACCCCGGCCAGCAGCCCAACCGGCAACACAGAGGCCGATAGAGAGACTGACACGGCGTCGGGCGAGGAGGACCACAGAAAAAAACACATCATCATCGGCACGTCGGCCGCGGCAGGTGGCATCGCAGCCTTGGCGGCCGTGGCTGGTATCCGGCGGTTCTTACAGAGGTCTGCTGCCTCTTCTATCGAGCCGCGGAACGAGGCGGCTGCACGCGACGGGGTCGAGGGGAATCGAAGGGAGTCCATTATCGCAGTTGACGAAACACAATACGTATGACCTTTTTGGCTTCTAGTGCTCTAGCATTTATCACTCTAGCATTTATCAGTACTTCCGGAGCG
>NW_011645775.1:206721-208364 GCF_000223845.1 Gregarina niphandrodes | reverse complement strand
GGGGGGGGGGGGGGAGTGCGCCCCGAGATGAACCGAGTGCGTCCAAAATATTTGTTAATAATAAATAGTCAATGACGATTAAGTCAGTGGCGCGTAAGTCAGGATTTATGACCCTAACATGCGGGAAAAAAAGGGAGGCACGTGGTGCAGGTGTTTCTCGCACGAGCAGATTGGGCGGTCAAATTCGGGCTCATTTCTTGGCTTTAATCGTTTCCACTTTGGTCTCGAATGATTCGATGGTTACGACGTTGCCCGATTTCTCGCAGTACTCGCAAAAATCCACGGGATCTCGGCCTGTCCAAACAGTGCCTCCTTGGCTTACGATGTTAACTTGATCCAGATGGACTTTAGTAAGTTCCATGCCTCGGAGCTAAAGTTAAAGACGTAGTGGAATATGTGAAGTATGTGATTCCATGTCACGTCTGTAACTTGTGTGTGACTCGGAAAAGAGCAGTGTATAAAATACAACGTACTTCAAAGATAGCAATGAGACTCCAGCCTGCATTGCTTTTGGCTATGCCATATCTTGCACTGGAGTTGGGCAGTTCAATTTCTTTGTTGGGCTTTTCGATGCTTAGTGTTGCCTTTGCTTTGCCTCCGAAAGACATGGTAAGGTTCTGTAAGGCTCGAACACCTTCTTCCACGCTATCAAAGTTCCATGTCACCTTCTCTTTGCAAATGCCACCACTGGAGAAGTCGCCCGCAAAAGTGAAGTCATCTGGTATCCCCACGTGACTCAGATGCTCACCATCTACCTTCACAAACAACCCGTACAACACCATGGACAACGGCAAATTAGTTGCCAAAAAGCGCCTGCCCACTTAGGCCCCTCACTTGGTTAGGTCTACCACCATGACGTCCATTCCCACCATGATGTTCCTCTATTATCATGATGCTCGCTATCATCATAACGCTACCATAAGGTTGGCGACATACACTGACGACAAAGCCACGAGTTATGACGAAGTCGGGGTTAGACTACGAGAACGGGTTCAACGTCCCGAGAACGGGTTCAACGTCCCGAGAACGGGTTCAACGTCCCGAGAACGGGTTCAACGTCCCGAGAACGGGTTCAACGTCCCGAGAACGGGTTCAACGTCCCGAGAACGGGTTCAACGTCCCGAGAACGGGTTCAACGTCCCGAGAACGGGTTCAACGTTGTTGCGTCAACGTCGTTATTGCGCCTGGTAATTCATCGGTAGGCACTTATCCCAAGAAAAAAACTCGCTACAGGATCTCGCCTAGCTACAGGCCAGCTCCGCCCCGATTTGGTACTCTTCGGCTCGGCATCGTTTCTGGTTAAGACTGTGTCGGAGCAGCTCCCTAAAGTATCGCAGGCCGGTAATGGTACTAGTGTCGATACTATCATGGAACAAACTTGTGTGCGCAAAATCGATCAGTTTTATACAACCGCTCCTTTTCCGAATTGATATCAACAGAGATGATCCATTGAAATGGCACAGGGTCTGTTCATTGAATAATCGCAACATCGTCTCCACCTGTTGCAACAGCTCGCTCAAAATCTCCACGCTGACCGTGGAGAAAAAGATGTCCATATCTGAAATGAATAAATGACGCCAGGGAACGGAACGGGACGCCAGGGAACGGAACGGGACTCTAGGGAACGGAACGGGACTCTAGGG
>NW_011645775.1:204515-206701 GCF_000223845.1 Gregarina niphandrodes | reverse complement strand
CGGAGCAGCTCCCTAAAGTATCGCAGGCCGGTAATGGTACTAGTGTCGATACTATCATGGAACAAACTTGTGTGCGCAAAATCGATCAGTTTTATACAACCGCTCCTTTTCCGAATTGATATCAACAGAGATGATCCATTGAAATGGCACAGGGTCTGTTCATTGAATAATCGCAACATCGTCTCCACCTGTTGCAACAGCTCGCTCAAAATCTCCACGCTGACCGTGGAGAAAAAGATGTCCATATCTGAAATGAATAAATGACGCCAGGGAACGGAACGGGACGCCAGGGAACGGAACGGGACGCCAGGGAACGGAACGGGACTCCAGGGAACGTAACGGGGCTCCAGGGAACGGAACGGGGCTCCAGGGAACGGAACGGGACTCCATGTGACGGGGATAGGGCGGTGGGATTACGCTGTCGAAGCTGGTGGGGTAAGGTAAGAGCCCTGCTCTCTGGTCTTGTCAGTGTGCGCATAGTCTTCCCATCGTAACATTTGTAGGCAATGATACAGAGCCCAGTTGTCCCCGAGGTTGTGGTAAGTGCTTTTTGTGTCATGCGAAGCCGTTTGGGTCCGTCGGCGTCCAGCCCGTGCAGTCGTGTCCCGATCTTCAGATCCATGTCGCAATACGGGTCACGAGGACTGTGACTGGTGGGGTCAATCCACGTGACGTTCTGCATTTCGACATAACCCTGTTGTGCGTCGGTACTGACGCTATATATAAAGGGAAGCAGCTGCGTAAGCTCTTTGGCCCATCGTTGAGCAGTTGCCAAACCGAACCGACGGAGCCACATTTCCATGTCCGTACCGCAACACACGCCATGCCATTGTTTCGCCGTCCGATTATAGCCCAACATGAACCATTTCATGACATCTGCAGAAGACAGTGGACCTGAAGGAAAAAGACCGGAAGGAAGAAGACCAGAGTGTACAGGACCATAGGGTACAGGACCAGGGACCAAGGAGCTGGAACCCGACTGGCCTGCATGACTGTTTGTCAGGTCACCGTCGGGCTGCCTGCAGTCCACTTTGTTGTCGTCTACTTTCCCGTCCACCTGTGGTACCTTATTGTGTGGATGGTTAGCGAGCTCCAGGTCAGCGAGCTCCAAGTCAGCGAGCTGCACTGCCACCTTCTGGTCTGCGAGTTTGAGACCTGTGAGACTGGTCATAGCAGCGTAGAAAACGGCTTCGTTGATAAAGCAGCGTTTAATGAGGACCTGAGAACCTGGAAGACGGGGCGAGTAGACCCAGCAGTTGTTATGACCTCCCAGTGGCACAAAGCCCCCGCCTCGGTCTTCCGAGACGGTGCTGATCAGGGACTTGGTGTCGTAAAGCACGGACAGGGCCAGGCCGCCAGCGGAAGAAGCGGTCAGCAGCTTGGAGGGCTGCCGCATGGGATTCGGCGAGTCGGCCGAAACCGTCCCCGACGGCATCCCAGCCTCTGACTCCGTGGACGGGGTTACGTGGTGGGTGACGTCGTCAGAGACGTCGTTAGAGACGTCGTTAGAGACGTCGTTAGAGACGTCGTTAGAGACGTCGTCCATGGTGAGTATGACATAGTCGACGGGAGACACGTAAAGGTCGGGAAAGGCTTGAATCACAAACTTCTGGACCCTGATGGCCAGAGTGGGATCGGTGATGTACCCCACGCGTCGACAGTCCGTTGTCCACACTTCCACGAAGGGGAGCCGCTCGTGGAGGTCGAGGAGGTCCGGGGTTCCGACGTCAGTGGAGCAGTTGAACGCCGCAAAGTCCTCCGACGCGTCCGATGAATACCTCGTCGTGCTGCCCGCCTCCACGTCCACAGGCGGAGTCACACACACTCCGACCGAGGCCAGCTTTCGTGCCTGCATCAACCACCAACCCAGCAACCATTCAAGCAAAGGCTTCTGCCCGTCACTTATCTGCTCGGAACTCGACTCCAACGACTCCATAGCCAGCTCCAGCTTGCTGTCCTTACACATGACTGCAGAAGCCAAAGGAGCCACCACCCCCTGTACAATCACATACTTCACGTTCGCTACTCCTGCTCTACACCACAACAGCAAAATCATCAGAAGAGGTGGGGACATCGATCAGGTGCAGGAGGTAAGCCCTGGGGGCAGGGATAAGCCCTGGGGGCAGGGATAAGCCCTGGAGGGCAGGGATAAGCCCTGGAGGGCAGGGATAAGCCCTGGAGGGCAG
>NW_011645775.1:202174-204495 GCF_000223845.1 Gregarina niphandrodes | reverse complement strand
CAACCCAGCAACCATTCAAGCAAAGGCTTCTGCCCGTCACTTATCTGCTCGGAACTCGACTCCAACGACTCCATAGCCAGCTCCAGCTTGCTGTCCTTACACATGACTGCAGAAGCCAAAGGAGCCACCACCCCCTGTACAATCACATACTTCACGTTCGCTACTCCTGCTCTACACCACAACAGCAAAATCATCAGAAGAGGTGGGGACATCGATCAGGTGCAGGAGGTAAGCCCTGGGGGCAGGGATAAGCCCTGGGGGCAGGGATAAGCCCTGGAGGGCAGGGATAAGCCCTGGAGGGCAGGGATAAGCCCTGGAGGGCAGGGATAAGCCCTGGAGGGCAGGGATAAGCCCTGGAGGGCAGGGATAAGCCCTGGAGGCTTCGGGGGGCAGGGATAGACCAGACGACACTGAACCACAAGACAGATGCTTGTTGGTCTGTCGACTTACAGATTAAAAGCAGCATCTACCGTGAGGTAGGTGAGTTGACTCGTTATAGTTACAGACAAGGTCCGTGGGCCAATGACTAGCTGGACTTTCATCACGTTGGCGCCATCAGCTGTCATGCCTTCATCTGAGTATTTATCACCCGGAATTATTATTGGACCCTGATGTCGTCAGGCGGTAAGTGGCACCTTGAGAAGGTGCGAGTGGTGTTTGTATCTGGACACATTGTTGTTAGAGTTAGGGTGGTATCTGACATAAGAAATTCACGCTTTTGCAGACAAGGAATTTGGGGTAGGGGCTGCTTCTTATTCTCCTGACTGCCAAGATGGAGGCCTTAGTGCAGAAGTAAGGCGTGTTGTTGCACCCGCTGCTGTGGACAGCCTCGAGGCGTCGGCCGCGAAGGAGGGGCTAGAAACAGTCTACACTTCGTCACCTGTCTCGTCTGCAAGTGAAGCAAAAACGGGAGAGCCCGCTGCAGGCGACTTTTGTCACGAGGAGGAGCCGAACACAGAGGAAGTACGGGACCAAAGAGAAGTGCAACAACTGGGAGAGCTGAAGTATCCGGAAGAACATCAGCCCCATGAGATGCAAGAAGTGCAGCCGCAAGAAGTGCTGCCGCAAGAAGTGCTGCCGCAAGAAGTGCAGTTGACTGAAGAGGAGTTGGTAAAGACTGTGGACGAAATTCTTTCGCGCGAGAATGTAGCGATGGACGCGTCGCTCGCCCTGCTGGTCAGTCGGGCGGACGACTCGGGAGTGATTTACGTGACGGCGAAGAGCCTCGCGCGTCACCCAAGGCTGCTTAATAAAACGACCGCTGAGCAACTGCACGCGATTGAAGTCAAGAACGCCCCGAAAAACGAACAAGGTCATTTCGTCCCGCTTCTGAAGGTGCCAAGAAGGACGCTAGTCTTTAGAGATCTTACTCAGGATGACGAAGCTGCCTTGCTTGCCTTGCTTCGCCAACACTTCTACACCCAGGGCAATTCCCCTGGAGAAAAGGGAGAACAATCTGAGGAGAAACAGCCTCCTGAGGAGAAGCAGCCTCCTGAAGAGAAACAGCCTCAAGAGAGTCGGCCGCAAGAGAGCCAGCCTGATGACACCGAAATTGAATCTGGAACTACTAAGAATTGCGATACCGGTAATCTGGAGGACCCGGTGCTTGACATCAAGTACGAGCAGACCCCCGTAAACTGCTCCTGCTATGTCACCTTGAAAAGTGAAGAACTGGCACAGTCCACAGCCTTGTGGCTCTTGGGCAAAACGTTGAACGAAAAGCCTGTCCGAGTCGGCATTAAGACAGAGTCTGAATACACGATTCTCAGAGGTATGTTCCCTTTTCCTTACCACTTCCTTGCCACCTTTTCCTTGGTGCGACTTTGTGTGTCACGCAACTTTGTGTGTCACGCAACTGACCACATCGCTTAACACGTCGTTACACATATAGCTGGATGATGAGAACAGATTTTTCCGTAGGTGCCAACCGTTTTGCTGGTCCGAGAGATATGACTAGGTACGACCGTCCTATGCACGGCCGACGAAGACTACCGAACAAGAACCGGAAGCCAAGACGTGGGCCCCACAACAAGCAAAGGGGACCAGTCAATCTCCTGAGCGACAATTTCCCGCCCTTGAGCGACAATTTCCCCCCGCTTGGTGAAGCTGCAGTTGCCATCCACCCCATTCCTTCCTTCAGCTACGACCGTGACTTTGTTCGATACACGCCGGAAGTTATGAGAGCAATCCGGGACGGAATTTCAATCCAATAACACCCATCCAGGACGGAAGTGGAAGACTCGAGGAACAAAACCACAAGGCAAGCTGGGCACCTCTTGATGCTGACCATCTCATAGTGCTGACCATCTCATAGTGCTGAC
>NW_011645775.1:192196-202080 GCF_000223845.1 Gregarina niphandrodes | reverse complement strand
AATCTCCTGAGCGACAATTTCCCGCCCTTGAGCGACAATTTCCCCCCGCTTGGTGAAGCTGCAGTTGCCATCCACCCCATTCCTTCCTTCAGCTACGACCGTGACTTTGTTCGATACACGCCGGAAGTTATGAGAGCAATCCGGGACGGAATTTCAATCCAATAACACCCATCCAGGACGGAAGTGGAAGACTCGAGGAACAAAACCACAAGGCAAGCTGGGCACCTCTTGATGCTGACCATCTCATAGTGCTGACCATCTCATAGTGCTGACCATCTCCTGATGCTGGTCGCCTGCCTCTAAATTCTAAAGCCCGAGGCTGAATCGCCAGAGAGCCTTTTAGGCCACACAAAGGTCAGCGACCTGGACCTGAGCCAAGGTCCGGCAGCAAGACGGCCCTGACTGCCCGCAACCGCCGCCCTTCGAGGCGCCAAACGCTGTCGCTTTTTCTTTTTTATGTAACTATGCCAAACAGCGACCACCTCTTCCATCCTCACCAACCTGAAGCGAACAACGAAGCACAAGTGATCGAAGGACAAGTGGGTAATGGAGTAGATGGAAAGCATTACAACCGACGGTATAAGCAAAGACCTTATGGCGAAAGATCTTATGGCGAAAGATCTTATGGCGAAAGAGCCAATGGCGAACAAATGGACCGACGCTGGGCTGGCGCCGTAGATAGGAAGCCGGGAACAGAAGGCGCAGCAGATAGTAACTATGGCCGAGCCGGTGGTGACGATAAAATGCACCAGCAAGGGCGGCAACAAGGTAGACAACAACAAGGTGGCTTCCGTAACCGCTATCCTCGAGGGGCCAAGTATCGGGGACCTAAAACACAGCTAAAGGATCCTTATCAGAACGCAACAGACCTAATCATAGTTACCGACCCCTACCAGCAGGGCAACCGAAGACAGGAGGGTCTCTCCTCATCTTCTTCTTCAAATGCGCCCACAACTACCACTGCGATCACGCCCGCAGTTACCCAGGGCGTGGACCTCACCCAGGGCGTGGACCCGACACTCGCTATGGAACTCACACAGCGTGTCGAAAACACACAGGATAGCCGCCCCCAAGCCGGTGTGGCACCCAGTATGGCACCACGTGTGGCACCGAGTGTGGCACCAGGGGTTGCACCAGGTGTGGCACCGGCCATCGTGCAGAGCAGCGATACGACTGAGAGTAGCGAAGCCGGGGCAGCCGTGAGGAAGGAGTACGTGGCGCGTTCATATAACTCGAAGGAGGCGGTCCTGCACGGCGCCAGTCAGGCGCCTTACAGCGAATACGCCGCATACGCTGCTTACGGTGCTCCGGCGGCCTTCGGCACTGGGTACGTAGGCGCCAACGGACTGTCAACGGGGTTGTACCCCGGAGCAATGGCTTCTAGCGCAGTGCGCTCCGGTGCCGTGACCTCAGGACCGGTGTTTACTGCAGGGGGGCTCCCTCCGGGCGCTCTCGCCGTGCATGGAGGGGCAGGCACAATGCCCTCCGCGGTGCACGGAGGGGCAATGCCCGTGGTGGCAGTGCCTGCTGGAGAAGAGTACTTTAGTGCGTACTTGGACGATGCGACGCCGACGCCGAATGGTGCGAGTCGTCAGCGTTTATTGTTGGGTACCTTGGCAAAGTTGTTGAGTCGTGAAGGCGTGGCTGCAGACCCGCACCTGTCGGCTGCTCTGGTCCAGTTGGGCAAGAAGCGGCGCGGCTCCGAGAGGTCAGGCGGCCCTGCAGGGTCGGGAGGGCCGGGACAAGCGGTGGCCTTACCGGTGGAGGCGTTGTTGAAGCACCCGGCATTGCCGCAGCTAACGGCGAACGAGCTGCACAAACTGCTGGCGGAATTGGTCAAGGACGAATTAATCGAAATGAGTGGGAACGGCCAGGCCATCCTACCGCTCATGCAGACCAAACGCCGCACGGTCATCATCCGGGACCCACGGGAACAAGACAACGCTTACCATGAATTTATTTTGAAGGTGTGTCCACACATCACCCACCCTTCAGACGTACTTGGCGTCTACGCCGTCGTGAACCCTTTCAGCTCCGCCGTATTCATCACCTTCCGCACTGAGGAACTCGCTCAGAAGGCCGCTCTCTGGCTGAACGGCCGCAACTTCAATGGTCAAACCCTTCGAGTTGCAATCAAAAATGAATCGCAGTACTCACTCTGCCAACTTATGCCATCTACCGCGACACAAGGAGTAGCTCAGGGCATGGCCCAGGGCGTTGCTCCGGGCATGAGCCAGGGCGTGGCCCAGGGCGTAGCTCAGGGTGTGCCCCAGAGTGTGGCTCAGGGTATGCCCCGAACCGTGACCCAGGGTATGCCACAAAGCGTAGCCCCGGGTATGGCCAGGAACGCACCCCAAAGCATGGCTCAAGGCCTGGCCCAGGGCGCGGCTCAAGGCATGGCCCAGGGCGCGGCTCAAGGCATGGCTCAAGGCGTGCCTGGGCCATTTGGAACGAGCAACCCCGGAGCTCCAACTCGGCCGTCAAACGGATATTTGCCGTACAATGCTAGTAAGGGGGCCGGATCTAACGTCTCTGTCTACTCTACGGCTGCGGGTGCGGCGCAATTTGGTGCCGGTCAATTTGGTATCCCCACACTGCAGTTCAGTAATGCGGCGCAGCCCTTTGGGAGCAGTGCGGGGCAGGCGTGTGGGGTAGCGTCTTATGGAGGTACTGCGTATGGGCTGGACGGCAATCAGTTCACCAACCGGAGTGGCCAGTATGCCGGTCGAAATTACGTTAATCGAAGTGGTCAGTATGGAAATCGAAGTGGTCAGTATGGAAACGGAAATGGGCAGTACGCGGCAGGGAGCGGTCAACATACGGCCGGGAGTGCAACCGGAAGCGTATCCCCATACGGTGAGGGCGGTGAGTTGGGGATGTACGGGTTGGACGACCCGGCGGAGTTCCCCCCTTTAGATGGGGGCATGCGTCGTTAAAGCAACGAAAAATGTGTGACTAAGATGTCCGGATTTTTGGAGCAAGCAAAACAGGTTGTGGCTCAGAATTACAGGAAGCTGGGTGGTTTATTGGCCAATGGTGCTGATCAGAAGGTATCATTAGCCTGGCATGCCCAAGGGGACCTAGATCGACAACCGTCAGCACACCGGGTGAGGTACGAACAAGACTTGCCTAACCGCGAACCCTACTCACGTGCTGAGACGGGGGTGAGCACGGGCAGCAAACCGTTCACCTACACGTACTCCCAAGCGTCTTCGCTTGATATGAGGGAGGTTCTCGAAGCCTCGTCCGCATATGTGCCTGCCTGCATTCCCCGAGAGGGGCACCTGCACTTCCTACGAGCAACTCCGGAGGTGCAGAGACAACTGATTAGAGAAGCCAAGAAACCTGAACATGTTACCATTGGTTATAAGCCCTTTGTGCAATCACAAACGAAAGGAAGAGGTGGAGAGGTCAAGTGCTTCTGCCAAGAAATGGGCACATGTCCTTTATGCCCACAACAGGACATACTAAGACAATTCCCCAACTTCAATGGAGGTGTGTTCCAGCTCTTCCCATCCGATCAAGGATGGTTCGAGCACAAAAAAGTTACAGAGTCGCTATACGACTATTCCAAAGAAAAGGGTCTCCTGCCGAAACTCGTTCTCGTTGACCTCCCCCCGACCCACTTGGAAACCGGGAAGAAAAAACAAACCTCCTTCAGAGCTCCCCCCGCCCAGCCCAAGAAGGAGGAACAACCCAAAAAGCAGGAACAACCCCAAAAGGAGGAAGAACTCAAAACTGAGGAACAAGAAGAGAGCCAGGGCCAAGATGACCACCGTTTAATTTCTGAACTAACTACTGCGGATACAGCTCAGCAGTCTTAAACATTTTTTTCTAGTTACCAACTAATCTTGCGACGTTTCATTCAGCGACATAGACAACAGGCATAGCTCTAAACAACTGACCTAGAGAACAGGTGTGTATGTAGAAGGTCTAGACAGACACGGAATGTATGTCCAGAAGACAGACACAGAAGGCTTCAGAACGCATCCCATCTAGGCACCGACGCGGTGATAGTGACTGACGAATACTGGCCACTTCAGTGAGTCGGACATGTCCATTCGTTTGCTGACGCCTACTTCGCTAGACAAAATGGTTCCATCTGCAACTCCTTTCCAGAAAGTGATTTTGCTAGGTAGGCATGGTTGCACGTGCGCCACTGAATCTTGCGCCAGATGGATCACGATGTCTTCGTTCGAGCATGGTAGGTTATTCTTCATCCCGGGGAAGAGTGTGTGCCGAATGAGCCTGTACTCGTTGTCTGCCCGAAGTTCGGCCATGGAGGGTAGAAATGTGTTCGTTAACACCTTGGCAATTTCCAGAGCGTTCGAAGGCACTTTAGCACCCGTCTTGGACTTGTAAAATTCGACAAGTTGGCAGTGGTACATCTGCGCGTCGGTAAGCTGTTGCCATTTCAGTCCGTGACTTCTGCACCACTGTTGATCGTGTTGGCTGAACTCGAAGAGCACGTTGCCTAACGTCATAAAGTCTCCTTCGGACACCGCGAAGTACAATTGGTTCAGTCTCAATCGATCGATTTTGGAAACCCCACTCCGCGTCTCCTCGAAAGGATGCGGACATTTCAACAGCATCGCCGATATTGCCGCCGCTTCACCGACACATCCGGCCTCCTCCGAGTTGGTCATTAAAGCCGCCAACCACTCGTCTTCCAAAAGCCCTAGCCATCCCATAAAGTTGTAGCACCTGGTCTCTACTAACCCTCCGATGCCGTTAACACAACCGGTATTGGCAAGCAATTGCAGCACACCCTCCACCACAGGAGCGAAAGGCAACTTGGGCAAAACTAGTTTGCCATATATCGATCCTACCCCGTCCATCACCTCTCCTCCAACGTTCTTATCGATGTTCCCACCGGTACTAGGTCTTAACAGAGACATAAGGAGTGAGGGAATGATAAGTGACGCGTTGGCTGAGGATGGACTTCCGACAGTGGATGTTGAGTCACTAATCATGTCTTCCGAAGCACACACGAAATACTCCACATCCACGTCGTCGCCTTCCTTTCGACGGCCGTTAGCGAGCCTTGTTAAACGGCGGCCAGAGAACCTGCCTGCAGCCGCCGTGCGGGTTAAAAGGTCGTCAGACGTTAGCTGACTGGTGATGTTGTATTGTAGCTGATTGTTCCACGGAAATTTGGTTGACACCGTCTGCAATCCCATGTCAATGACCACGTCCACATCTTGAGGGAAAAAGTATGGGGCGCTTTGCAGCAGCGTGTGAGACGTTATCGTCAGGTCTCTGGCCCCTCGCCTGCCTGGATGCCTTTGCCGTAGAAATAAATTTAGGATAGCTTGCGGGCCAGAATCTTCGGTCACCATGTGCACAAACAGCTGGCGCTGGGCCACCAAGTTAGCGCTGTTAGCATAGGCAGCGAACCGGGTTCTCACAGTCTCCGCGTACGTATGATTTGGACACACAAACATCCAGTTCAAGCGCGTAGCCAACTGATCGTCCTCCAATAAACTTATGGCTGCATTGATCGCGCGCTTCACACGATCTCTGCTCCAGTCACCCGCCTCCGCGGGGTCCAGGTAATGCAGCTGGATCGACCTTCGCTCCTCCTCATAAGCAATTTTCACCAACTCATCGTTCCAGTATCCAATGCTGGCATACGACAATGGCTTTCCCAACCTTTCCACCAACAAGCTTAAGTCATTCTCATCAAGGCTATCAGGATCAGGGCTATTCGGGCTCAGCCCTTCAGGAAGGGCAGCTCGGTGGTTCCCAGTCCGAATGAATCTCGGCGAACCCAGTTGCTCTACTTCTGTCTCTGACATAATATACTCCTCGTCAGAAACTCTTGTCTTTTCGTCTGGAACGTGGCGCCGACCGGTCCTCATTGAAGCTTCATCCCCGTCCATTAAATCCCCACTTCCGTAGGCATGACGACGCCCATTGCCATCTGGGCCATAATTCCCGCGGTTGCTATCGTTGACGTGGTACCCATGATTACTATCATTGCCATGATACCCATGGTTCCTGCGGCTATCATTCCTATGGTAATCACCCCCACGATAGCTATAATTTCCCGGACTATCCGTAGGGGCTGGAGGTCTCCAGTCACGACCTCCTCTATCTCGATCTTCTCCATCCAGACCTGCTTCTCGGCGGTGTAATTCGTCATAGTTTCTTCTTTGCCTGTTCCTGTGGCTCTGCAACTGTGCTCGTCGCAGCTCCCGCTCTCTTTCGCGGCCGAAAACGCCGCTCCGAATGTTCTTGGGCAACGGGACATAGCCGTCGAACTGGGAACGCTTTTGAGTGCGCTCATGGGGGTCATCTCGGCGGTAACATTCACCTTCCCGAAAACGAAAGTCCTTCTCGGCTGCTGGAGCCGCAGGGCTTGGGGAAGCGGTGGTTCGGTCAGGTTCTTGGGTTGCGGATGTCACAACGGGAAGTGCGTTACTGTTAGGACTGGTGTGCTCCCTGACTCGCAACACAGACTCCCACTGGGCTTCGCGGGAGCCAATGGCCTGTTCATGCTCGCGCTTCCGAAATTTCCGTTCCTCCACATATGCGTTCAGAAAAGGAAGTTCATGCAAGCCGGTTCCGTCTACAGGACCCGCCACTGAGGAAGACAGGGCCCCCGAGCCGTGGGTGGCGGAGCCGTGGGTGGCGGAGCCGTGAGTGGCCGAGCCGTGGGGGGCCGAGCCGTGGGGGGCCGAGCCGTGGGTGCGATATTCAGCAACTGGGGCAGGATTTCCGACTTTGTGACCGTTGACATCTTTTCCTGCCGCAGCTACTGAATAGGCCATGGCAAGATTGAGGGCTGTTAATCCGAGAGCCCCGCAAACGATTTGTATTTTGGGGTTTATGATTGACTCGTATCTCTGGAGCAAAGGGACTACGGCGTTGAACTCATCACATCCGTCCAACTGGAGTAGTTCCACGACCCAGTAACCCTCCGACAATGCCACGTGATATGACGCTTGCGGTTCCGATGATCCTACGTATTGTAGGCCAAGGAGTATCCGGACAAGCATGGACATGTCCGTGCATATGATTTGTGTGTCAGACGTACAGTCGGATTCTTCGGGCAGAAGCAGGCTTACATGGCCTGCGTCTTTACGTTTTACTTGGTACATGAGCGCAGCTTCCAAACGCGTTTTGCATACTACCAGCTTCCGTTCCAGTTGACGGTCCTCTCGGTCGTTGTCGCTGTGCTGACCATGGCGTTGGTCTTGGAGAGGTATACGGATACATATGATCATTTCTCTCTGGGTACCGGCATACGGTTAATTGAAAAGAATGGGGTAGCCATGCTGGTGGGGAGGGTTGTAAAACTTTGGTTCGCAAGAAGGGCAAGCAAGGGTTTGTTCGGATAGCGTTGTTCGGGGGCGAATAGCGTTGTCCAAAAATGCATTTATGGGAGGCAGGCTCACATCAGCGGTTTTAGCTATATGCAAAAGGCATATATTGGTGACGCTCCGGAGTCCTTTGACGACGATTATCGAGATATGTTATCCCGCTATGGCCACGGCGGTGTTGTTGATGTTGAGGTCGAGTGACTCGGACAAGCCCAAGCAAAATACCTTGAGGGCCGGGTCTGGGTCGGAGTATATTTGTTGGTCTACCATATGGGCTACAGTCTTCCTAAGTTCGAATCTGAAGTTTGTTCAAACGGTAATGGAGGAGAAAGAGAGTAAGGTGCGAGAGTTTATTCAGATATACGGAGCTTCCGAGACAGCCTATTGGGCGAGTCATTACCTGTCCATTGGTCTGTTTGCGGTTGTGCAGTCGCTGTTGGTGTGTGCAGTCACAATGGCATTTTTGGGGTTGTCTGGCGTCAACAACGGTTTTGTGACCTACGTCTCGCTCTTTTGCTTGATCGTTTGCTTCGAAGTCAGCTGCGTATCAACAGGCATCCTAGCCACCTCATTTACAGATAGTGCGCGCGCATCACTCTTCATCTTCGGCACTGTCTACATTGTCATGATGGTACCCTACCTCAAGGCCGTACACGACGTCGAACGCGGAGATTCATCCCGTATTGGGGGCTGGGATATGTTCATGTCGCCACAGAGTGCCCTCGTGTGCGGCCTCGACCAACTCCTTGGCGGCTTCATCAGCCCGGCCGCCTACGACTACGAAGACATCAGTCGTTGTGACACACCTCAGGCCGTACTCTACCTCCTTTATCTTCTTGACGGCTTGGTGTATGCCATGCTGGGCTGGTACCTTCACCAAATCCGCCCCGGCCAAATGGGCATTCCCAGACGCTGGGATTTCATATTCCGATCCTCCTATTGGAACAAAGCAGAAGCCCTCCAACCCCGCAGGAAGGTCTGGGCCCAAGCACAGGTCTTTGTCCCTCCACAAAACCAGTCAGACCTCTTTGAACCAGATGACAACGACCTACCACGACTCGGACACACCTCCAGCCGCCCTCCCTCACGAGAGACACTTACGCCCGGCCGCCCGCCAACTGACCAACTCGCCACCTATCCAAGCCTGGGCCGGCTAGATGAGAATGTCGCCGCACACACAAACCGACCTCTACACATTGGTACGCATACAAGACCTGCCAAGTCCAACGAGTCGACCATCGCAGACCTGGTCCGCGACACCGTTGGAAATGAGAACGTCAACGGTATCAACCTCAACCCACAGTATTCTCAGGTACACGGGTCGGAAGTGAACGGGCGGAATATTCAGGGTCTGAAAACGAGTGCGCTGAACACGAGCGCGCTGGACACGAGTGCGCTGAACACGAGCGCGCTGAATGCGAGTGCGCTGAATGCGAGTGCGCTGAATGCGAGTGCGCTGAATGCGAGCGCGAGTCTGAATATGTTAGGTCGGAGCGGCGGTCGCATTTCTACCACTCAATCGCCGGGCCCGAGTATACGGGGTACGCGCGAGCGGTCGAAGCAGGGTCCAGCGCCAGGTACGCCACGGATGCCGTTGATAATAGTGGATCAGGTGCATAAGATTTACGTTACGAGGCGTGTGAGCTGGCAGCGGCTGAAGAACTGGGTGAAGCGGAAGTTGGACATCGGGCTGATCCAGCCTCCTTCGGGGCAGCATGTGTTGAAAGGAATCTCATTTCGGGTATGCGCAGGGCAGCTTGTGGTTTTCATGGGGCGCAATGGATCGGGCGCGAGCACGTTACTGTCGATAATTGGCGGTCTGCAAGACGCAACTTCGGGAAACGTGTTCATTTCCGGGCATGATATACACCGTCACGTTTCAGCTGCAAGACGCCGCATCGGTTATTGTCCACAAACCAACTTCTTCCTGGACCGTATGACAATCGGTGAACAAATGAGCTTCGCTGCCACACTGAAAGGCGTACCCCGACACATAGCCAACTGTGACATTGAGGTCACACTCAGAATGCTGGAACTCTACGACAAAATCGACTGGCTCCCCCACAGACTCTCACACGGCGAAAAGAAACGTGTAGCCATCGCAATGGCGCTTATTGGCAACCCCCGATGCATTGTTATCGACGATCTTAGTACTGGCTTGGATGTCCTTTCACGCCGAGTCATTTGGCGCACTCTGCGCGAACTGAAGCAAAACCGCGCTATTGTCGTCAGCACACACTGCCCTAACGAAGCTGACTTCATCGCAGACAAATTGGGAGTACTCGAAGGCGGCACTCTCAAGGCACTCGGTAGTCCACTCTTCCTCAAAACACGCTTCGACGACGGCTACTGTCTTTCACTCTACGACAGCGGAAGAATCGAAAATCTGAGCTCCAAGTTATTGTCTGTCATTGGCGACTATTCCACTGATATCGTACCCGCATCCGCGTACGGGATACAGCTATCCTACAAGCTACCTTATAAGTGCACAAGACATATACCTACCATTCTTCAAATCCTTGAACAAAAACAAAAGTACGTCCAACCCCCCCCCCCCCT
>NW_011645775.1:185565-192043 GCF_000223845.1 Gregarina niphandrodes | reverse complement strand
TCCCGCTGGATGTTGGCAAGGACCCTTGGAGTCACTATGCCATGATTACATATATCCCGCAATCGAAGTCACGCGCGTCTGAATCTATTATTCTCTCATCTCACACAGGTCTTGGGGGATTAGGGATATTCAGTTGTCCACGGTTCCCTTAGAAGTGGTCCTGGAACGGATTTGGGATGATACTGCTGCTGATGCGGAGAGAGTAAGTAATGGTCATTTACATGGTCATTTACACTGTCATTTACATGGTCAATTATATGATGTAAGAATATTTCTCTGTGTATAGAGGAAGGCTCGTAACGGGAATCGAGACACGACTTTGACCTCCTTTATGAGCCGGATTCACATGGATGGGTTGTCGTCGTTGTCGTCTTCTGTTGAAGACCAGTTCGCGGAGGGGTCGGTTGCAATGACCGCGAAGAGTGATGATAACGTTAGTTCTTTGGCATGTAGCATTGAGACTCTGGAATACTCTGATGACGAGTATGTAATCCGAGTACCTGGCTACATTGGTAACCCCTCAGTCTTCATGGACGCGCGATTGCGATGGCACCTAGCAAGGACAGCTTGGAATCATATGGTTAGGAACGTGTTGGGCGTCTTTTGGAAACGGATGCACACCATGCGTAAAGACGGCTGGCTGCTATACGTCCAGCTATTTCTCCCTTCGCTCATGGCCCTGAGCTTCAACATTAGCTGGCTTTTCCAACCGCCATATCCCAATCTCGATCGCAACCAGATCTACGACACAACCACGGACGCAACATATTCAGACTTCATTTACAAACACGGAGACTCCGTACTGATGGAACGCTCACCCATGGAAATCGCAAGTGGATTCTTCGATCCACGGGATAGTGCTAGAGACGCCCCTCGCGGAGATAGAATCTACTCTTCCATCCCAATCGTCGACCAGGTCGTGGATCAAATCCAATCTCAAATCCAGTCGAAGTTCACGAGTGCCGCTCTGTCGTCCCGCACTCGTCGTTTGGGGCAGTCCGACAACCATGTTGGTACAGGCCAAGTTTTAGGCTCCGGGTTCGACGTGGGATTCGAACCGGGGTTTGACGGCGGCGAGTCCAAGAGTACGTATCACGGTTCGCCGCGTCCTATGACAGACCCTGGAGGCGACCCGAATCCAGGAACGTGGTGGGATGTAGCCAGTGATTCCCGAATGCTAATTGACCGCCCCGTGAGTGGTTTGTTTACTGAGGGTAAGATTACTGAAGAGAAGTCGTGGGCCGAAAAGCCCGATATGTCGTGGCGAGACGGGTTAGAGGCATCGGAATCGGAGGCTTCCGAGTCGGGTACATCGTTAGCTGAGTTGTGTAGCGGTAAGGGTATTCCTTCGTCTGTGTTTGTGAACCAGCCAGTGGCGTGGGCATTGGTGATGCAGACGGTGTTCCATGTGATGGCATTTGAATTGATACCCTCAGTGTGGGGTAACTACGTAACGGCTGAGCGTTCATCGGGCAATAAGATCCATCAGCATGCGGCAGGCATCCCATTGTCATTATACTGGTTCGGAGAGTTGGTGTGGGATTGTGTGATCTTTGTTATTTCGGGTACATTATGCGTCCTAACGTTGTTGGCTACGGGTTCTCCGTTATTGACGACAGGGACGTGGTTCTGGTTGTTCCTATCGCTGGGTTTCTTTGCCGTCTCGGCGGCCGCTGGGACCTTCTTCCTGTCGTTCATCTTTCATTCTGGCACGACTATTCAGATCGTGATGATGAGTGGTGGCGTGATCATCCCCATTCTCGTTGGCGCGCTCCATGCTGTGGGGCCCACGAACACCAGCCAATATCTCACATACGGCTTCCTACTCGTGCCCCACTCGGCCCTCGCCCAGATATGCTACTCTCTGGTGTTCGATTGCGCCTGCGGACCCCACCTGAACAAATGTCCAACACAGTTCGTCTCCTTCGACATGAATGGATGGCCACTCCTCTACATGGCCGTCGAATGCGTAGTCTACTTTGGTGCTGTCATCGTTCTAGACGCCCTCAAACACGACCCCTGGATGTCTTCCTTCGCCAAAAAGTTCCGCTGCTTTGACCCTTCAGCCGTCCGCAAAAAACTTAAGCTGAAACACTCCTCATCCAGCATCACACCCGACCATACTAATAAGGTTATCCTCCAACCTCACAGCCCTAGACCAAGCCCCCGTGCGCATAACCCAGGAAGCCGATCCAGTCCAGCAAGGCGATCCAGTCCAGCAAGGCGATCCAGTCCAGCAAAACACCTAATCGCATCTAGCTCAACCGCCCAACAGGAAGAGGGCTATGCCAGGACCCAACCACGACACCAACCTCTCACAAACGAACAGACCAACAGCGTCTCAAAAACCCGCTCAGAACGCCTTCAGGAAAATAACTACGACCGTAACCGCGGACCTATCCGAGCGGGCCCGGACATCTGGAACAAGTCCGTTGACGTCCTCACTGTCGGTCCCCAGGTGGTCAGCCCAGACCTGGCGGCGACGGCGCGGACTACAAGGCATTCTAACAAAACTGGTCCCGATGACGAACCCGTTTCGGGGGACTACAAACCTGCTCCGGGAGATAATCATCAGGCCAGTCCGGGAGACGAGCCGCACCGACCGAAGCAGGTGCGAGACTTCTTCAAGGGGCAGACGTGGCACGGACGTCGTGGGGATGCGCGGTACAGCGTGGCGTGCGATCACGAGACGGCGACGAAGCAGAGGTCAGTTCTTATGGCGATCGAAGCGAGTCGGAATACAACGGCAACGCCACACAAGCGGCTGTTGCGAGCGGACAAACGTTCGTTCTTGTCGCTACGACGACGGTTCCTAGTGGGGAAGTACCGGAGTCCGATGGACAGTCCGGACGATGACCGGTTTGGCGTTCGTGAGGAGAAGGAAAGAGTCAAGGAGGCAGTGCGTCGACTAGAGTGCGGAGCTGAGGAGCAGCGCATGGTGTCTCCATCCAAGACGCTACACTTTGACGCAGAGGACGACTTACTGATCGCCGACGGGATCAGCAAGTGGAAGGTGAGTGCACACTTCGGCGCTATTGAAGCGGCCAATTACTTCGGACGACGGCGCTACATTATCTGCGACCGCTCGCACTTCACGGTGCGGTCGGAGGAGGTGCTGGGGTTCGTGGGACTTAACGGCTGTGGCATGAGTTCAGTCCTGAACATCCTCTCGGGCAAGACTACACCTACCGAGGGCCGGTTATGGATGAACGGCGTCAACCTCCAGGTGCATCCTCACGCTCGTTGGGGAAAGGTGGGCTTTTGCAGCCAGTCGGACGCGGTCCTGGAGCCGAAAATGACGGGGCGCGAAACGCTGGAGATGTTCGGGCGGATCGGACTGATTGAACGTGAATATCTCCGCCGTACGGTTATACCGGAGGCCCTGGCCATGGTGGGGCTGAAGGACATGAAAAACCGGTTAGTGGGTAGCTATAGCCAGGGCGACCGGCGGAAGTTATCGTTCATATTATCACTGTTGACAGGTGCTCGGATTCTTGTGCTAGACTCACCCACTCTCGGCATGGACATCACAGCGCGGAAACGTATTTGGCACGTTGTCGACCATCTGAAACGCAACTTCGGCAAGGCCGTGGTCGTGGCGTCTCCCACGCCGGCAGAGTGTGAAGCCCTTGCGGACAGAATAGCGTACATGCAACAGGGAAAGATTGTCGCCGTGGGTACTCTGGAGAGTGTGAAGGCGCACCTGGGGCACTCGTATGAGGTGCTGCTGAATGCATACGCGGCCAAACAAATCGACGAGCCGATCACCTTTGGCAGCGAGATTATTCGCGAGACGCATGTACTGCTCTATGATCGTCTACTTACAGACCTTGTGACCACATTCCCGGGCTCCGAACTCGTCGAGGTTTTAGGGACCTGGGGTCGCTTCATCGTGCCCGTCGAGGAAACAAGTGAGTCCGACGAAGACTGTATCCCGGAATATGACGAAGAAGCTCTCAGGGTCATCAAGACACGCAGCCGACGACGAAGCGGCTACGACGAGGCAGCTGATATACGCGAAGCTTACGCAGTCATTCGCCACAAGGAAGTCTTCCACATGGCCAGCGCACCCAGCATCGAGGAACTCTCGCGCCGTCTGCGTTCACCGGACGAAGACACACTCGCGTGTGCGGAACTTGCCGGCTTCATCCGTAGAGACGTTACCGCCGAAAAAGCTCGCTCCCCCATCAGCGAAGGCAAAAACACTACTCGCGGTAGTGCCTGGAGCTACTCCCCCAGCCGCTCGTCACCCGGGCATTCGGCGAAAGGCCGGTCGCCAAAAAGCCGGTCGCCAAAAAGCCGGTCGCCAAAAAGCCGGTCGCCAAACGACCGCTTCAGTAAGTACCACGCGCAACTCGACCGACTCAGCAGCCGTTCCTCCGGCTGCAGCGCCGTCCGCGGCAGCCGCTACCGCCTTAACAGCCGCCTGCCGCCCACGACCCAACTGGTACCTGTCCTTCCGGCTGGACTTGCCGAGCGCCCGCTCAGCACCAGGCAATCCCTCAAGTCCAAAAAGCTCCTGCAAAGGACACCCACTCCCACCACCACGCCCAGACCACCGCCCGGACTCGGCCTGTTGCCTAACTTCCGACGGTCGCCTCCCCGGACTCGCGCCAACGAGCTTTCGTCCTCAAGACTACTTAGTCAAAACGGCAAGTCGCCTGCCTACAACAGACCCTGGTCCCCCAGCTCCGGTACTGGGTCCGGATTGGGCGGCAGCTTTGGTCTGGGCGGCGGCTCCGGTCTGGACGGAGGATACGGCAGCGGTATGGGTGGGGGATCCGGTCTGGAAGACTGGCTACCATCTAATCCGGCTGGGGCAAGTTCAGACACGGATCTGGCTGATTCGTGGGTTAAGGATGAAGGGTCGGTGACCATTGAAGAACCCATGTCCCAGCGAGCAATATCCCAGCAAACGGGGTCCCAAGCGCCGTCTGGTAAGACTGGCAAAATGTCGTCCTCTTATGGCTCTCCGGCCTTCCCGCGGGACAGCTTGGACCAACGGTCACGATCGCGTGGACGAAAAATGTACGAGTCAGTTGAACCGTTCTCTGACAGCGGCACATCCTATTGCGCCTCAGGCCACGAAGTCAACATGGCCCAGGTTTACCGATGGTTAGAGTCGCGAAAAGCGACCTACCGGATCATGGAAATGCGAATCTGTCCGTCGACACTCGAGACGTCCTTCGTTCTAGCCGAAAAACGAGTACTCGAAAACAACGCCCCTTAACCCCATCCACTACCCATCACATATACAACTATCCAGCCCATGTACTGTTGCCACCGCTGCGAGGTTAAGTTACTTTGGAGTTCAGTTATTCTGCACGAGGACTAAACCCAGGGCGAAGCCACTGTCCACGGGTCTCTGAGTCCACCACCAGTCTTGCGTGTCATGATCCAGACCCAGATGCCAAGACACCGATGTCAAGTCCGTGAGTCAGTCCACCCTGGTTCTATTCGATGGTCTCTGCCGTAGTTTTTTAAGGCGGTGTCCCAAATGCAATTCTTCGATCACCCACCCGGCGAGCTTAGGCACGACCAGTGGGGTGTGGGCATGTGTCTCGCGGTCCTTTCATCCGCTTCGGGGGCTATAGGTGGTAAGCATTGCGATCTAGGCAGCTCAGCTTTGCAATCCAACGTGGTTAGACTGGTCGGACTTCGTGTGGTAGTCACATTTCGTGTGGGTGGGTGGTCAGACTTCACGCGTCGGTCACACTTACGCCCGTTAGTTCCACTTCGTTCGTTGGTCGGCTAGCAGTGGCAAGGTGGCCTACCTTATCTTGCACCGTTATAGACATCATCGTCAGAAGGTCCTTGCTTCAGTTCGAACAGTTGCGGCGGTTAGCCGTGGTACCTCGATGGTCGCGACGGGTGTGGCGGTGTGTTTGGGTGTTCGGGTTCGTTATTTCCCATGTGGTGGATGAGGTATTGAACTTCTTGGCGCTGTTTTTCGCACCTGCCGCCTTAGTAGCGCCAGTCGCAGGTTTCCACGTGGCCCTGGCGGTGCTGTTGAGTGCGCAATGTCTGGGCGAGCCGCTAACCGACAAAAGTCTAGTCTGTGTCGTCATTTGTGTCTTGGGGGTCACTCTCTGCTCCGTCTCCGCACCGCGCGAAAGTTCCGAACACCTGCGCGTTATCGAGGTCCTCGAAGAACTAGTACACGGCCGAAAACTGGCCTTCCTTCTTGCCACCGCCGCAGCCGTCCTCGCCTTGAACCTTCTCTCACTCCAACCACTCCCGCCCGGACCACTACGCCTCCTCAAACAAGGCGCACCCTCCGTCATCGCCGGAGCCGTAGGAGGACTCGTACAACTAGCTAGCAGACTCATGGTACTTATCTTCATACACGTCCGTGAAGAAGGACTATACACCGTCTCCAAAGACCCCGCCTCCGTCGCCATCGTCGCCATCCACCTCCTGCTCACCGGACTCTCCATCTTCTGGTTCAACCGAAGCCTCAAACGGTCAGGCCACCCCC
>NW_011645775.1:178771-185366 GCF_000223845.1 Gregarina niphandrodes | reverse complement strand
CCCCCCACCTTCTCGCATACCAACAACTGAACACCCACCAACCCTCACTTACGTCAATGCCACTTCAGATTGCCAGCTGCTATTGTCGTGCCGATTAGTAATTGTGTCTATCTATACACAGCCGGAGTAGGATCTGTATTGCTATTCTCAGAAACCCCAATGCGACCGTGGTTGTATTTTTCGTCCTTGGGGGTCGTGATCGTCTCGACGGGAATGCTCTTCATTATCGAGTCTTTGCCGGACGAGCCCATTGCCAATGTGCTCATAATTGAGAAGTCTCCCACGCGGTCCCCGACGCGATCAGAGGAGGTAGTCAGCTCACGCGAGAGTCTCGCATTCCCGGGCCCAAAGGCGCTGGAGCACTGCTCCGTACTGCCCGCCCGGCACTACCAACTCCGGGCGCTCACTGCGTCGCTGGACGAGGCCACCACCGATAGGTCCTTCGCCTCAGCCCTCGCGGCAACCTCTGACGCCTCCTTCACGTCCGCAATTGACGACCGCCTGGCGGTCTAACCTCCTCTGCGGCGTCGTGCCGTGGTTAGTCGTCGGCGGATGCTGAGACCTTCCGATTCCACCTCACGGCTTGGTACACCTGGCCGTCGTGTCCGACCAGGGTCCACTTGAACAGCATCAAGGGTTCGCCTTGCCAGGTGCGCGGGTCGAGACCGTCGCGGGCTGCCGCTTCACCCTCCATCTCCTCGCCGTTCGCTGTAGCGGACGTGGCTTCCGAGACAAGGTCGAGTCCAAAGGCCGTCTCGTCCTCTGCAGCTGCGTCCGCTGCGGCCGACTCAGGAGTTAGGGAGGAAGCCAGTACGGACTCGGTGGCTCTCGGGACGAAGATGGCCCGGATGTCATACATGTTGCCGTACTCAGCTGAGGTCCGCTTCTGGTAGATGCGGCCGTTCTTGAAGGTTACTGCGGACCGCCATGCTCCCGTGTCAGAGTCTTTGTGCTCGAAAGGAGGGCCATCGACAGAAACAACGCCTTCTTTCACGTTGTGCCACGGGAACAGGGTTTTCATGTGCATATACAGCGGGGGATCGCGGTAACCCGTCTCGGCCTGAGTACCCATACCCACCAGCTGCAAGTCAATCTTATCCAGATCGTCCCAATGGATTACCGCTTCGCCATCATCCGTTTCCAAAGTGTGAATGCTCTCTGCAAAAACTTCGTCACCATCCTCGGGGATGAACGGCTCAACCAAGCTAAGCGCGTCCTCATACTGCTCCCGGTTCGCGTAGCAACTTTCGTCTGTCATTTTGATAAACGTCGTGGGGGCGAAGTTCCGCAAAGCTTTTTTCTTGAACCAGCCAAACTGCAAACCCGTAAGAATAGAATCCAACGTATCAGATCTGACAAAACCAACACTAACAGTGCAAACGGCTGTCTTACTCTTCTAACATGAGCTGCCAGCGCCCTTGGAAATCACAAATGTTAGTCGAAGCGTACGGAACCCATTCTTCCGGAATGTCGCCTGCAATATATCGTCAAGCAATATCGGCAGCGCTAGTACCTATAGCAAACTCCTGCATATCATCGTTCCACAGGTCGGCCCCGGCGACAAGGCTGATAAGGACTGGGGCATGAAGGAGCCGCATTTTTAGCCGGATTGCGATCGATGTCGCCAGCGCACACGTGTTTGCAACATATTTTCCGACGATGGTTAAGCGGCGCACCGATCCGCTGGCTTGAACGGCGTGAATTTTCTTCTTCATGACCACCATACGCACACCATGGTCTACAAGTATCTTGGTGACCAATAGACGACGGGAACAAGGGGTAAGTTGGGAGTCATAGTTAAGTTGGGAATCATAGTTAAGTTGGGAATTCTTTGTATATTGTTGGTTTCATAGGCAAAAAGGCATTCGTAGGGCACCAAAAAGGAGTTAATACTCATTATCGCTATTATATATGGCTTCGTCCTTGCGTATCTTAACTTGGCGGTGCGCCGTAGGGGGAACGATGTAGTAGTCGGCTGATGTCCTGCGTCCTGTTAAGTAGTTCTCAGCGCCTCGCCGATGAGCGGTCTGTTTTTGTCGGTGGCGCCCGCTGGGTGCGTTGTTGATTGGGCTCCAGTCGAAGAGGAAGTCATTCGGGAATTGTTCCCGGAAGAAGAGGTCCCGGAATAGGCTTCTGCAGTAGGTATAATCCGGTCGTTCAGTGAATCTAAGTAGTCTAGTATAGGACAGATAATCGGCAAATTCTTTAGGTAGCCCTACACATAGGCTTTGGGCGTCTTTGCATATTTTCATTTCCTTAATCTTGTCATACTTTTCCTTCTTGGTGCTCGCCTTGAGACTCTGCCACGGAAGCTGGCCTTGGACGAAATAGATAAATACGTAGGCTAAGCTTTCCATGTCGTCGCGTCGTGCTTGTTCAATCCCAACATGTGTATTGATTGATACGTACCTGGCGGTTCCTGTTAACGTCTTCCCCTCCTTGTAGGGAATGTGATCCAACGTCTTCGGATCCCGATACTTCTTAGCTAATCCGAAATCTATTATATGTACTAACCGATCCAACTTGCCACGCCCCATCAAAAAATTGTGAGGCTTGATGTCACGATGGATTATGAACCTCGAATGGACGAACTCAATGCGGCAAAGCATCATCTCGATCAACTGCAACGCGGTCTTCAAACTGAACTTGCGGTTACACTCGTCAAACAGTTCCTCCAACGACGGCCCAAGCAGATCCAGAACCATCACATTAAACCCATGCTCTTGCCCGTAGTAATGTACCACCGGCACACCAACACCACCTGAAGCACAGGGTCATTATCTCTTCCGGAATTTCGACCATATGGACACCGCCACGTACGTGTAGAAACGTGTAGACAGCTACTTACCTTCTAGTTGCTGCATTAGCTTCGCCTCGTAAATGAGGTGTGGGTTCCTCTTCCGCGACGACTCAATCTTAATGGCTACAGGGAGCGCACGATCGTCTTTGACGTTGAGACCAATATATACTTCGCCGAATGAGCCCGAGCCTATCTTTTGTGTTACTCGCCAGACATTCGCAACTAACGGTGAGGTGTGGGGCGACAACAAAACAGCCTCGTCCGTCATCTCGACGAAGCAAGGCTCCAAAATAATTTATAGGGCTGAAAAAACGCTGAGCGTCCGCTCATCCCACAACGCCACCCCACTACCAATCCCCTCGACACCGTTGTCTAGGACGTTTGCCAGGGGGCCTTTGGCAATACCGCGCACTCGTCGTTCAATAGCCAGCTGCAGTGCGGCGTACTTGGAGTCTTGCATCCAGGTTTTGGTTGACCCGTCACCTGACTCGTCAGTTGACCCGTCAGCTTCGGCATGCTGGAGGTGTTGGCCGAGCAGTCGACTCACCAGTTTGCCCAGGCCGAGAGTGAGGTTGCGCACGTTTCGGGTGGGACCTAGTATGAAGGAGAGGTCGCCCTTAACGTCGAGCTCGTCGGCCCAGTTGTAGGTGCGCATAACTTGGGCTGCTTCCGCGCTGTCCTGCGTCTGAGAGCTAACCTGTGCAACTAGATCAATGTACCGACGGCCTCTGCTGACCAGCGGCTCCCAGGCCTGGTAGCTTTCAGCAAACTGTCTCAAATCCTGCAACGGGCCTTTGTCCAGCATCAGCAGCCCCGTACTCCCGGCTCCCGTCTTGACTCGCACAGGCAGCTCCACGCCGGCCAAGTGCGCGCGACTTGGCAGCGAAAACTCCGACCAAGACGCCTGCAATCGCGGCAACTGCGACCGCGACACTTTCCACAAACGCTCCATGCCACCCAGAGCCCATGCCACTGAGTATAGCTGGACCGCCTTCAACGAAGATTTTTCCAACAATTCCGGCACATGTTTCGAACCACAGTAAATGTGACAACACAGGCACAGGAAACAAATCAGCTCACTACGGTCCACCCAAGGCAACAACTCCTCCCCCAACTGCTCGATGTTTGCATCAAATGTTCTGTCCGACGCCAATCGCACATCGCACACCGTCAAGGCGAGATATTCCCAAAGGACCCGCACCTTATTGGTCCACAACACCTCCGTCTTCACAACCGACTTTAGACCCGATTTCAGACCCGACGACTTCGGACCTAACTTCCGGTCTTCCCTTAGACCACATAATTCGTCCCAAACGGCCGCAAAGCGGTCTTGATTAGCTCCCTTATAATTACCTGATACTGCTGCCGCTTCCCAGACGAATGCAGCCTGCTCACAGGGGTAGCAACCCTCCATCTTCTCACGCAATAATTCTGGAGGCAATGATCCTGGCGGGTAATCACCAGTTGCAAATATAGCGGTGGTCCATTTCAGTTGCGCAATGGCCGATGTCAGATGAGTTTTCAGACGGTCGTCGTTGGTTGCTTCCACGAATTCTTGAGCAGCAGCCAACAGGGCTTGGCAATCAGATAGTGGGAGCCTCATTGAAAACGCCTCCGAAAAAAGTCCTTCAATTCTGCCCACTTGGTCTACTCGTTTAGTGAGCAGCCAGCATTGAAGTTGAATTGGGACCGAGTGTGTTGACAACTCCTTTTCTGCATCCTGGAGTGATACAGCTTCCAGAACCGGAAGCCTAGATTCAAATGCCGTCATCATGAGTCCTAGGTCTTCAGGGTGCTCCCATACCTCCCAAGCTCGTTTTAATACATTATAGGAGGTGCCTCTCGACGTCTCCTGATTTGGTACTAGTTCCGATGCGACATCCGCTGCAACCTGAGCTAATCTAAGGTAGTACTCCGACATCCGTCGGTTTGCCCAGTAAAGCAAAGATTCAGGCAGCTCCTGTAGCAATATCGCCCTGTCCTGATCCAGTTCTCCTATGCAGCGGTCCACAGTGTAATTCAAAAGGGTCCTCTCAAGGCACGCTATTCTCCATTCATTACTCAGCCAAAAGCAGTCCAGCCGCAATATCAAAGCTTCAGCCAGCGCCGACTTTAAATCCATTTGCGGGTCTTCGTCAGCTATCTCTGTTTCTATGTGCCTTCTCAACGTTTCAAACTTGTTATCCGGGCCGAGTTCCTCCAGCCACAGTTTCAACTTCCTCTGTGCAACTATGAGCTTTACCTGGCTAGCTCGAGGATCAGAATCATAATCACATGACCATAGAAGAAATAAGACATGACTCAGTTCGCCTCTAGGTGACTTATCACATAACCGACTTAACCAAGTCAACATGGTCTTTGGACTCAAATCATTGTCATTTTCGGCTAACCCGCGTGGGAGAGAATACAACAATAACGCTCGAGGGACCCAAGCAAACTGCGGACCAAACTTTACGTCGCTTGTGATCAGCGGAGCTAAGGCCCTCATTGCCTCAAAACCTACAATGGAATATGTCAGCGCGACGCCGCACGTGTGTGCACACACTTATGTATAGCTTACAGTAGTTATTATCCAGGATTGGGACAATGAGTTTTTGAAGCTGCATCTCTATGGGAGGCCATGTTTCGCTGATGTTCGGTGTTTTTTGAAGTTGACTGCTGACGAGATCCAGGAAGCGTCCAATTTGATGGCAAACCTCCGGACCAGCTGTTTGTTTGCTATGCAGGAACAGCACTTTCCAGGCTAACGACTCCAACGACTCAGCACTGCTCGATAATATGCTAAGACCTTCATCCCACTTCTTTGTCCGAAAACAATGGGGGAGCATCTATATAAAAACTCTACTAAATTTCACGCAACACATTCGCTTGATATCTAATAAATACCGGACAACCACGACCCCGTCGCGATTCGGGGGACTGACTCAGCTCCCCAAACCGCGAACTGGTGTTCACGACAGAAAAACTAACACATAAAATCCAGCCCGGTCCGTGTACCGCCGACCAGGCAGCACTCCGCCAACAATTAAACTGCTTCGTTCTCATTGGTTGTCCCTTGTCCTCGTTGTCCCTTGTTCTCGTTGTCCCTTGTTCTCGTTGTCCCTTGTTCTTTACACCTCCTCCCATTTCTTGTTTGCCCACTTCTTTCGCGCTCGACGTCTAGCTCCTTATTTGGTTCCCTCGTCTTGCTTCTTTTCCCTTATGTCTTGTTTCCGTCACCCCTTGCGCGTGTGCACCCCTCGCGCTTGTTCTTCCGTTTCTTGCTTGTCCCCTGTCCAGTTCCTCTTGTTCCAACTTTTTTGTGCGTTCTTGTTAGTGTCCGTCCTGTGTCTAGTCCGTCTTGGACGTTCAGTGTCCTTACGGTTTGGTCCCGGAGGCGCATGTGCTATCCCCAGATCGTATCTTCCGGTACTTTTCAAATGCTTCCTTGTTCATGGAATTTTGGCGGTCCGCAATAGGCTAAACTTACAGCTGATTCGGCCCCTACGTGACTCCCTCCCTCCTGCGACTCGCTCCCTCCCTCCTGCGACTCGCTCCCTCCCTCCTGCGACTCGGTCCCTGCCTCCTGCGACTTGGTCCCTCCCTCCTGCGACTCGGTCCCTCCCTCCTGCGACCTTTTGGTTCTTACATTGGCGTGAACCCTTTGGGGAACGTAGGACGAGTCAACTGACTCACTGCTGTCGTCAGCATCCACGGGCATGGGACTCCGACTCGGCAGACAGTCATGGCTGCCCAATAACCCTTGGTATATTTGTTGCCTCACTACAATCAATTGTCGTAAGGTACGGCTGGGGG
>NW_011645775.1:171589-178598 GCF_000223845.1 Gregarina niphandrodes | reverse complement strand
GACCAAGGTGGTACGACCAAGGTGGTACGACCAAGGTGGTACGACCAAGGTGGTACGACCAAGGTGGTACGACCAAGGTGGTACGACCAAGGAGAGGGAGTAGGTACTTAGGTGCATGAAGTCGACTTCATTGCCGGCGTGAGAGTCCGCCGTGACTTTGCTTTTTGACCACCGGTCCAATGGTAACACATTGAATACGTGTGGCGACTGGTTGCTCGGAAATGGCTTGGACATGATCGACAGGATATGCAGCGTCGTATTGGGCATCAGCTTCGCAGCCTGCTGGACCTTCTTGGTTTGCGCTGGGTCATCCTTGTTCACATCTGTCAGCAATAGAACTATCGTCTTTGGTCGCGAGACTAACGCTTGACAGATCTCGTCTCGGGTCTTGTTCTCCACATCACTCCAGCATTCCACATCCACCACTCCCCCATGCTTCGCCGTTCGCGAGTAAACTAAACCCGTAAGCGCAAGAGCATAGGGATCCGACACACTGACACATAATTGTGACTTACTAGACCCAGACCTTCCACCATTTAGCACACACCATTTAGCACACACCATTTAGCACACACCCTTTAGCACACGCCACACCGCACAGACCCACGTGTAGAGGCTGGCTTCACTTACTCTAGTAAATAGTCTAACAGTGTCATGGTATGTCTAGCGGTAGAAACTGAGGCGTTAACAATAACAATGAGTAGATTACATTCCGGGTACGGCACCCCCGGAAAGGACTTTTTAATCTCGATCCGAGGCAGCCAGAGATCTTTCAAATCCATGAAAAATTTCGATGACTAATCTGCTGTTCCCCGACTACGTGAGGATTGTGTCGCCGTTCAATTACCAGCACTCAGTGAGATTTGGGAATTAATCACAATTGCTCATAAGTAGTCAGAATCGTACATGGGGGACTAGGGGGTGGGAGAGAGTTGACTTGTACAGGGTCAGGGTCATGACTTGTACACGGTCAGGGTCATGACTTGTACAGGGTCAGGGTCAGAGGTGGTCGTCGTCGTCGTAGGTACGTGTTTGTTTGCCGGCCCAGAGAATATAGAGGAGTCCAACGACGAGGGCTAGGAGTGTGGCGCCGACGACGGTTCCAACGAGGTATTTGGTGGTCCAGTAGTGTTCGGGAGCTTGCGTCGTGGAGGAGCTTTCGGTGGAGGAGCTTCCGCAAGATGTCTCCCGTTCGAGAGGTTGGGTGCAGATAGCGTTGATAGGTGGTACGTCGACAGTGCGTGAGTCGGTTTCAAGATTGTCGAGACAGTCTCCGGGTAGCCAGTCTGAGTAGGCGCAGGGTCTTTGCATGAGTGCGAGTATTTGTGTATCGGTGCCGAGTGGATGTAGGAAGGGGTAGTCGTATCTGCGCGAGACGAGAGTGGACTTGGCGCCATATACGCCCTGGTAATCGCCGTTCCAGACGACGAGTTCGTCGTCATAGGTGCGTGCCAAGAAGAAGGCGGGTGCGCTGTATAGGTCGACGACGGCGTTGGCGAGGCGTGCGGCGATGGTACTGTCAGCAACTTCGCCGCCGAAAGCGGCCTGGCCGGCGGCCTGTGTGAGTCCGTCGGCGCTAGTGAAGGCTACGGCGCCCCCGGTGGCAGCTATCTGGAAGGCGCCGTCGGCATTCGCCTTTATGGTACCCAGAGGGCCCGCGGCGCCACTGGTGATGGCGCCCCACGAGAAGCCCTGGCCGTTGCTGAGTACGGCGGCGAAGACGTCGCCGCCCAGGACGACGCGTGCCACCGTGGCCGCAGTCTCTGTCTCCTCTGCGGCGGCTGCACTCGTGATGGCCGTCTGGATAGAAGCGAGGCCGACTGCGGCCTCGCTTGACTCGGCGTAAGGCGAACAAACCTCGGCGGCACCCCAGCTGACGAGTTGATGAGTCTGCAAGTCGACGGCGACGTAGCAGGGTGACCAGGGTGCGCTAAAAATGTCGTTAACGAGCCAAGCGGCGCCGGGGCCTATTCCTAGTCCGATGTCACCGAAGAAGAGTGGAGCGCGCGCGGAAGTTCGTGCACTGATGGAGTTGGAACCGGCAACGGGATTCAGGGCATTGCGCACAACGTGCTCACCTTCATCTGTGGCGCCGCCGGCGGCGGCGTCGCCGAAGAGAAACAAACTTTGCGATATCTGGACGGCCATGGCTTGGCCATTGCCTGCACCATCGCGGACGCCATCTACGGCCACAAGGGAAGCCATCTCGCTCCCCAATGCTGGGTCGACCATGGCATCCGACGTCATGGATGGGTAGGCCAAAAATTGAGTCTCACCCTTCTCATCTTTGAACGCGAGAAACACGCTGTCCGAATGCACGCCACAATAACCTCCCAACACCGTATCAAACGCGACTCCAGCCACACTCGCACGACACCAACGATCCACCGCCGCCTGTGTGTTCGCATCTGCTGCTATCGACCCGTGCACACACTCGAGTCGGTAATCAACACCGCGTATGACCACTGAACTCAGGACACACACAAACGCAGTCTCACCGAACCAAGTCGATGATCCAGACACCGTCGCTGTCAACACTCGCTCATATTGCCGGGCCGTATTCAACACGTACCCACGTCGTCCAATCGTCTCCAGCACGTTCGCACCGCTTGCTGGGTCCACCATACTCAACGCACTCGACAGCTCAGCACGGAACCCACCTCCCGAGTCGCCTCCTGGGTCCTGGTCGTCCGAGCCGGGATCCGTCTCAGTCGAGGCGGAATCAGCCTCAGTGGAATCCACATCAGGGTCCGCTTTTCTGGATGGCGCTGCGGAAGCAAACTCCAACGTCACCGTGCTTCCGTTCGGCGAAGGATACATTCCCGTCACGTTCCGCAGGTACTGACCCCAGTCAACCGGGATGTCGTTCGACAGGTCGGGATTCCGGAAGAAAGCAGGACCGCACACCTCTTGCGGGTCCGCCAGACCGCAGTACTGCATTCCCGCCGTCAGTGAAATAAGGAGCCACGGAAGCATGCTCCCCTCACCCCCCACCTGGTCTGACGCAGCACCACCATTTGCCCTTCCGCCGCTCCAACCTGTCGGGTTGGTCGCCCTGTCCTTGCTTTGAGCCGCCCTGAATGGCCCAGTCAGAGAACGGGCCAGTTCCCAAAAAAGCACAGCGAGCAGCTAGTTCCCAAAAAAGCACAGTAGTCCTGTGAATACAAGCAGGCTGGCGGTTTCCCGTGTTGTGGCTCCAACGCTGGTGTTGGGCGCACCTTGAGTGAGCTGGAGGGCTCTTAGTCTGGGTTCGTCGCTGGGTGCAGCGGTGGAAACGGGGGTGGTGTGTCCGGCGTTAGAGACGGTTTCCTGGTCTTCTTGAGGTGCGGTGTGAGTGTGATTGAAGTCGAAGGGTGTGACAGTGGGACTGGGTGTGGGATTGAGACCGCGTATCATGTGTCCATGGGTGGTGAGATCTTTGAAGAGGAAGTAGCAGTCCGCATCAGCAGGAACTTCGGCCGTAAATGTCCAGGCTCGAGGCAGAGTGACCGTGGAGTTGAAGGTGAGGATATAGCTGAACTGGGTCATGTCAAAGCGGCTATCAATGAGGGTGAGTGCGCGATCCTCAAACGGCTTTCCACATGGATCTTCCTCATCAACACGCCAAACGTAAGGCCAAAGCATCGTCTCGAAACTGGTCCATGGCTGTACTAAACTGAACTTCAAGAAGTCCACCTCGATCTCGTCAAATGGGCCATTCGTCAAAAAACTGTTACCATCCCATCGCCACATATCTTCCCATGTGTCATCGCACATGTAGAATTTATTCGTCATCAATTCGTAGTCCAAACGACATTCGCAATCCCGTCGTCCTGCATACTTCGACACACATGCCACCACCTCCGCCGTAGGTACTTGTGTTTCGCACTCATCACAACAATTTGTAGGCGTCCCACTGATCGTGTGGTTCAAGAAAAATATCGGCTCATTGTCGAATCGAGCATCTAGTATCCACTCGTATTGCCCGTGCACACCCCATACCACAAAGGGGCACACAACAAACGTGCACACCAACCACAAGCTTAACATCAACCAAAAATTGTTACCAAAAACTACACCGAAGAGGCTACAAACTGGCCACAACTCCGTCATGTCACAGCCGAGAGGAGTTCTGACAGGTCTTTACACCAACCTTTTCCGTGGGAATGCCTAGATCAAAAGCTCGGCTTGCCTAGTTTCATTGTGGTCTAAAACCGTATACGCTGGACAGCCTAAGTCTATTCATACGCGTCTTCTTCCATGGCTACGATAGACTCGCGGTTCCCGGCTTGGGCCGCATCCGCCGCGCCTTCCTCCTCGACGACGTCGAGTTCGGGTGGTGGACTATCTCGCAGTTTGTACCAAGCCGCGCCAGCAAGCAAGGCGGCTGCCCCGGCTGCTGCGCTGCCGATGGCAATTGCCTTGTTGTGGTCCGGTGCTGGTCCCGGTACACCAGTGGTGGTTATGATGGGAACAACCGTGGTAACAGTGGTGGCGGTTGTGGGTGTGGTCGTGGTCGTCGTGGTCGTGGTCGTCGTGGTCTTGAGGATGCAGCTCACCGCGTTGATACTCTCGACGATGCTCTGCGCAACGCCTGTGGCGCTCATGGTCATGGGGAACACGCCGAACTCGCCTTGGCTGGCGTCCAGTTTTGCGTGGACGGACCACATGTCTGTCCACCAGTCAACGTACTTCTCGACGATGAGGGTAATGGGAATGATGTTGTAGGTCTTTATGCTGTCGATGAGTTGGTCCATTGTCGGGTACCAGATGTGTGTATCGCAGGTAACCTCCTCAGTCACCTTGTCGTTTATGACTGCGTCGTCTGTCTCCCAATGGGTGTAGCACTGCTTCTCAGGACATTCCATGCCGTGGTACTTGCCCCAGTCGTCGGTGATAACGACGAAAATCTTAACCGCATCAGTCGGCATGGAAGCAAACTGGTTTGCAGCCACCACGGGCAATGCAGACAATGAGTCCTCCGGCCAATCGTTTTCATTACTTCCGCGAGGAGGATTCTTCGCCAATATTTCGGACGCCGCCTTCACCTTCTCATCGAAATCCTTCCCATCCAAGTCGTTCACGGGCAAATAACATTTAGGTTCCGACCGATCCCAAAAGAGTGACATACCGAAGTCAAAATCCGCCAAGTTCTCTTTCAACGCCTGCAACATGCCTTTGATGTAATCCGATGGATGGGTAGCAACCCATCCAAATGAGCCTGTCATATCCTGGTTAATCCACAACCGAACTGGAAGGTCCAGGCACTCGTAGTCGGCGCCCCAGACGACCGACAGTGAGGATAATAGTAAAGTCCTCCACAGCATATATACTCCCCCCAGTCGGTGCGTGTACGTCAACTAACCACCTCGGCTGCGGCGCGGCTGATGACAATTACCTTGTGGTGGCCCGGCGCTGATCCCGGCGGCGCTGGGCACAATTGAAGCGACCCTTATGATGGATTGTTCCCGGCCGGCGCAATGGCTTCAAGACCCCACCGGTACCGCTACAGCGCGGACGCTTCGGCCACGCGGCGGTCTCTGCAATGCGGTGATCAACCAGCTAGTATAACCCTCCACGTTGGCCGCGATTGAGGAAACCAAATACTTCACTTACACGGCCCACACGGCCATGCCCAGTAGAACCGCGCGTCCCAGACAAGCCATCGCTAAATGTGCCGCCCTGGTGGCTACACGATCCGTCGATACACGTGCTCTAGCCCGGCTTCGACTGGGACTTCAAGTTAAGCAATAAATTAAAATTCGAAGTCTACTCGTAAGCGTCTTCTTCCATGGCAACAATGGACTCACGGTCTCCGCCTTGGGCCGCATCCGCAGCACCTTCCTCCTCGATGACGTCGAGTTCCGGTGGGGCACTGTCTCGCAGTTTGTACCAAGCCGCGCCGGCGAGTAAGGCCGCCGCCCCGGCTGCCGCGCTGCCGATGGCGATTGCCTTGTTGTGGTCCGGCGCTGGTCCCGGTACAGCGGTGGTGGTTATGATGGGTACAATGGAAGTAGTAGTGGCACTGGTTCCGGTGGTGACGCTGGTTCCGGAGGTGCCGCTGGTTCCGGAGGTGCCGCTGGTTCCGGTGGTGGTGGTTCCGGAGGTGGGTGTCTTGGTGGTCGTGGTCTTGATGATGCAGTTGACGGTGTTGATGCTGTCGAGAATGGTCTGGGCCACGCCGCCGGCGTCCATGGAGATTGGGAAGACCCCGTATTGGCCCTGGTCTGCCTTGAGCTTTAGCTGGTTGGACCACAAATCTGTCCACCAGTCCACGAAGTCTTCCAGCACAAGGGTGATGGGAACCACATTGTAGGTTTCCACCGAGTGAGACAGCTGCTCAATAGTCGGGTACCAGTAATAATCTACGCATGAGACCTCATCCTCGATCGTGGGGTTCTCCTCGCAGACGAGCGTGTTCTCGAAAAACGAGTTGCACTTCTTCACAGCTGGTCCACAACCGGGCATGCCGTGATACTTGCCCCAGTCGTCCGTAATGATTACGAAGATATTCACGGCTTCTGTCGTCGACGACCCGAACTGGTGCTTCGCAACCATAGGCAGTGCAGACAGCGAGTCTTCCGCATTGTCGTTGGAGCTGTGAGAGGACGCCGGATGCGCGGCCATGATCACCGACGCTGCCTGCACCTTGGCTTCAAACTCCTGCCCATCCAGCTCGCTCACTGGCACATAACATATCTCTTCCGACCGATCCCAGAACAGGGAAATACCAAAGTCGAAGTCTTCTATCTTATCATGCAGATTCGTCAAGATGCCCTGAATATACTCCAGTGGCTTATTTGAAATCCACTTGAAGGATACCGTCATGTCCTGATGGACCCACAACCTAACAGGCATATCAAGGCACTCGTACTCCTCCCCCCGCACGGCAGCACCAAGCAGTACAGACAGAAATCTCCAATTCATCCCAGATGCCCGTCCCCTCCGATAAGGCATGCATTCCTTTTCGGCCTCTAGTCGGCCGCCCTGCCCTACCTTAGCTTATTTGCGGTCTGCAGCGGTCCGGTTT
>NW_011645775.1:169457-171569 GCF_000223845.1 Gregarina niphandrodes | reverse complement strand
CTATCTTATCATGCAGATTCGTCAAGATGCCCTGAATATACTCCAGTGGCTTATTTGAAATCCACTTGAAGGATACCGTCATGTCCTGATGGACCCACAACCTAACAGGCATATCAAGGCACTCGTACTCCTCCCCCCGCACGGCAGCACCAAGCAGTACAGACAGAAATCTCCAATTCATCCCAGATGCCCGTCCCCTCCGATAAGGCATGCATTCCTTTTCGGCCTCTAGTCGGCCGCCCTGCCCTACCTTAGCTTATTTGCGGTCTGCAGCGGTCCGGTTTGTGGCGTCAAAGACCGTCGTGGATCAAAGATCGTGGCGGATCAAGTTATTGAGATGTTGGCATTAGTGCGGCGTCCACTTGGGGGGACCAAAGTTAGGCCGAGCGGAGACATTCGAAGTCTATTGGTACCCGTCTTCGTTCCGTCGCTACGATGTAATCGCAGTTTGCTCCTTTCGCAGAACCTTCCTCGTCGACGACACGGAGTTCGGCCTTCTTACGACTTTAGGCGCCCTGCCTTCGGCCGTTGCAGTTGAGCGGTCCCAGTCGGGTCGACGCGGTGGTTCCGACCCACACGGCGGTACTGGTCACCGCAGTGGTGCCAGTTCGGGAAGTGGTTGTCTTAAGGATGACTATGCTGAAGCTGTTAACGATGGCCTTGTCGTTTTGGACTGTGTGTTCGAAGTGCATCCACCGCCCTTCTTTTCATCGGCTACAGCGCGGACGTTGTCGGCCACGCGGCGGTCTCTGCAATGCGGTGATCAACCAGCTGGTACAACCCTCCGCGTTGGCCGCAATTAACCGGAAGGAAATCGCCGAAGGAACAAAGAGTCATGTCACACCACTGCAGTCCAGACAATCCATCGCTAACGTATATTCTTGGTATCATTTACGAGGCTGTCCGCTTTGCAGCACTCCTGAGATAGAGGGGGGTGGTTAAGGTTACCGACAGACATGCTACGACCCAGCTTCGACTTAAAGTTAAGCTAAGTGCTAAAACTTGAAATCTATTCGTATGCATCTTCTTCCATGGCAACAATGGACTCACGGTTTCCGGCCTGGGCCGCATCCGCACCACCTTCCTCCTCGATGACGTCGAGTTCCGGTGGGGCACTGTCTCGCAGTTTGTACCAAGCCGCGCCGGCGAGTAAGGCGGCCGCCCCGGCTGCCGCGCTGCCGACGGCGATTGCCTTGTTGTGGTCCGGCGCTGGTCCCGGTACAGCGGTGGTGGTTATGATGGGTACAATGGAAGTGGTAGTGGCACTGGTTCCGGTGGTGACGCTGGTTCCGGAGGTGGCGCTGGTTCCGGTGGTGCCGCTGGTTCCGGTGGTGGTGGTTCCGGAGGTGGGTGTCTTGGTGGTCGTGGTCTTGATGATGCAGTTGACGGTGTTGACACTCTCGAGAATGGTCTTGGCCACGCCGCCGGCGTCCATGGAGATTGGGAAGACCCCGTACTGGCCTTGGTCTGCCTTGAGCTTTAGCTGGTTGGACCACAAATCTGTCCACCAGTCCACGAAGTCCTCCAGAACGAGAGTGATTGGGACCACGTTATACGTTTCCACAGAGTGAGACAGCTGCTCAATAGTCGGGTACCAGACATCGTCATACGTGCAGGTGACTTTGTCCTCGACCGTGTCGTTCAGCCTTCCCGAGCTAAGTGCATCGAAAAACGAGTTGCACTTCTTCTCAGCGGGTCCACAACCGGGCATGCCGTGATACTTGCCCCAGTCGTCCGTAATGATTACGAAGATATTCACCGCTTCTGTCGGCGAGGACCCGAACTGGTGCTTCGCAACCATAGGCAGTGCAGACAGCGAGTCTTCCGCATTGTCGTTGGAGCTGTGAGAGGACGCCGGATGCGCGGCCATGATCACCGAGGCTGCCTGTACCTTGGCTTCAAACTCCTGCCCATCCAGCTCGCTCACTGGCACATAGCATATCTCTTCCGACCGATCCCAGAACAGGGAAATGCCAAAGTCGAAGTCTTCTATCTTATCATGCAGATTCGTCAAGATGCCCTGAATATACTCCAGTGGCTTATTTGAAATCCACTTGAAGGATACCGTCATGTCCTGATGGACCCACAACCTAACAGGCATATCCAAGGCAC
>NW_011645775.1:163960-169437 GCF_000223845.1 Gregarina niphandrodes | reverse complement strand
AGGGAAATGCCAAAGTCGAAGTCTTCTATCTTATCATGCAGATTCGTCAAGATGCCCTGAATATACTCCAGTGGGCTTATTTGAAATCCACTTGAAGGATACCGTCATGTCCTGATGGACCCACAACCTAACAGGCATATCAAGGCACTCGTACTCCTCCCCCCGCACGGCAGCACCAAGCAGTACAGACAGAAATCTCCAATTCATCCCAGAACACTCCCCCACCAACAACGCATGCACTCCCCTGTTCCCAGTCGGCCACCTTGCCCTCTCGACGGTAGCCGAGCCTCCCGAAAATGTCCTGCGTTGTCCACAACCGAAGCAAGGAGTACTTCTCATCATACAGCACCCAACAGAACTACTGCCAGACCTTGACCGCAATCACACGGGGCGTTACTGGCCACTCCGTCTTTCTGGTCGGACATCTACCGCGGCAGACAAGAAGACGGCAGACAAGAAGACGACCACCATGCCTGTCGACCTGTGCAACGAAAAATTGAGTCGTCCTGTTCGACGCCGGGAGTGCGAGCATTCTTCGGGACTCCGGAGGACGGGCTAGCAACTCTTGTATTGAGTGTGTTTTCGTAGCAAGAAAATTCGAAGGCGTCTCAACTATTCCTCTTCTCTAATCTATTCATAAGCCTCTTCTTCCATGGCGACGATAGACTCACGCTCTCCGGCTTGGGCCGCATCCGCACCTCCTTCCTCTTCGATGACGTCGAGTTCCGGCGGGGAGCTGTCTCGCAGTTTGTACCAAGCCGCGCCAGCAAGCAATGCCGCCGCCCCGGCCGCCGCGCTGCCGATAGCAATTGCCTTGTTGTGGTCCGGCTCTGTGCCCGGCACTCCAGTGGTGGTTATGATGGGTGCGACAGTTGAGGTGGTCCCAGTTCCGGTTGTCCCGGTTCCGGTTGTCGCGGTCGTGCCAGTCCCGGTCGTGCCAGTCCCGGTCGTGATGGTCCCGGTCGTGGTGGTAGTCCCGGTGCCAGTTGTGGGCGTCTTGGTGCTGGTAGTCTTGATGATGCAGCTGACGGTGTTAATGCTGTCGACGATTGCTTCGGCCACGCCTCCCACTGACATGGTGAAGGGGAACACGCCGAATTCGCCTTGGCTGGCGTCGAGTCCGGCGACCCTTCCCCACATGTCTTGCCACCAGTCAACATTTTTCTCGACCACGAGCGTGATTGGGATAATATTGTACGTCGCAAGAGGTTCCGTAATTTGGTCGACGGTGAGGTACCAGATGTCGCGGCTGCAGTTTACCTCGTCATAAGGATTTGTGTTCATGCTGCCAGGGACCGTTTCGAACTGCGGAAAGCATCTGCCGTCGCTGCAAGCCTCGCCTTGGTACATCTGCTCGTGGTACTTGGCCCAGTCGTCGGTGACGATGAGGAAGATCTTCACGGCATCCTCAGGGGCGGAGGCGAACTGGTGCTTCGCCACCATGGGCAAAGCCGACAGCGAGTCCTCAGCCATGTCATTGCCATTGACCGTGCTCGGCGCGTCCTTGAGTGCCTGGACAGCAACGCCCACCTTGGTCTCGAAGTCCTTCCCGTCCAACTCGCTGATCTGCTCATAACACAAGTCCTCACCCCGATCCCAAAAAAGGGAAAAACCAAAGTCGAAATCCGCGATCCTCTCATGCAGCTCCGTCAATAATCCCTCTACATACTCCTCCGCATTCACCGAAACGAACTCAAACGAACTCGTCGAGTCCTGCGTTATCCACAACCGAACTGGGCGATCCAAACAGTCTTCCTCACCATACGCCACAGCACCCAACACAACTGCTAGTCTCAACCACTGCATCGCACAACACCCCACAGCCAAAAACATGCCCAAGGTTCTTTTCGATCAGGTGGGGATGATCTGGTACTTGACCCTAGTATTTGACCCTGGTACTTGACCCTGGTACTTGACCCTGGTACTTGACCTTGGTGCTTGACCCTGGTACTTGACCCTGGTACTTGGTCCTGGTACTTGGCCCTGGTACTTGACCCTGGTACTTGACCCTGGTACTTGACCCTGGTACTTGACCCCGGTACTTGACCCTGGTACTTGACCCTAGTATTTGGTCTGCAATGAGATACCGCCCGCCTCTGCCGTCGAGCCTGTAAATTTCTCTGATATCGAAAGCTCAGCAGGCGATCTCGGCAATTCGTCTTCGGCCCCGCGGCAGTGGATGCCACGCGGCTTCTGCCTCGGTCTGGAAATGCTCCGTCCACTGCGTACCCCAGTGCATCCCACCGATAAGCCGTGAACTCCTAGACAGCCATCATCATCCAGCACCGTCTTCCTCTTTCTACAGACCCCCTCTCTACTGGGCCGCTTTCCTGGGCCGTCTTGTTGCTGATGCTCTGCAGCTATATGACGTTTACGGAACGGTTCACCTGTCGGTTGTGTAGCGTACCTTGGACAGGTGGATCAAGGTGGTTCGGGTTACGCACAGAGGTGCTCTAAACCCAGCTTCGACTAGGACTAGTGTTTAGTAAGGGCTAAAATTCGAAGTCTACAGGTAAGCCTCTTCTTCCATGGGCACGGTGGACGCACGATTTCCTCCTTGGGCAGCGCCCGCAGCTCCTTATGTCTCCTCGACGTCGAGCTCCGGTGGGGGATTGCCACGCAGTCCGTACCATGCGCCTGCCGCGCTATCGATTGCAATTGCATCCTTTTGGTCTGGCTCTGTGCCCGGCACGCCTGCGGTAGTTATGACGGGCACAATTGAAGTGCCGGTGATCCCGGTAGTCCCGGTGGTCCCCGAGGTGCCAGACGACGCGGTGTTGCCCGTTCCGGAGGTGGGTGTCTAGGTGGTTGCGGTCTTGATGCCGTGGCCGTTGACGGTGTTGACACTCTCGAGAACGGTGTTGGCCACGCCGCCGGCGTCCGTGGTTTCCATGTCGGTGAAGGCCCCGAACTGGCCTCGGTCTGCCTTGAGCTTTAGCTCTTTGGACCACACGTTTGTCCACCACTCTACGGAGTCCTCCAGAACGAGAGTGATGGGGACCACGTTGCAGGTTTCCAGAGTGTGGACCAACGTTTGGTACCCAACTGTCCTTTGTGCAGGCCACTTGGTGCTGGTCGTGGTGTTCAGCCCGGAGCCGTCTTCACACGTCAAACATTGCGTCAGATTTCTGCTACCCGTTTTTACAGCCGTCCATGCCGTGGTACTTGCCCCAATCGTCCGTAACGATAACAAATACACCCTGCATATAGTTCAGCGGCAACATCCCCTACACCCCCCTCCTCCCGATAAAGCGTGCATTCCTTTGCGGTCTCTACTGGTGGTCCCTACTCGGCCTTCTCGGCAGTAAGTCGTGCACGAGCCAAGTTGGTCTGAACCCAGCTCGAGCCCAGCGGTCTGAGTCCATCAGTTTAAAACCAAGCTGCACTCTCGAAGTCTAATCAAAGGCGTCTTCTTCCATGGCTACGAGGGACTCACGGTCTCCTGTGTGGCCCACGGCCGTGTCTCCTAGCGCTTCGCCGACGTCGAGATCCGGTGGGGGACTGTTCCGAATTTTATACCAAGCTGCGGCGGCCAGCAGTGCCGCCGCCCCGGCCGCTGAGCCCCCAATGGCGATTGCTTTCTTGTTGTCAGTCGCTTGGTCCGGCTCGGCAAAGGTGCTTGTGATGGGTAGGTGAGTGCTAGTGGTCGCGCTTGTGGGAGTTGCGGTAGTAGTAGTGGTAGTCTTGAGGATGCAGTTGACGCTGTTGACGCTCTCGAGAATAGTCTGGGCAACAGCCTCGGCGTCCATGGTGATTGGGAAGACCCCGAACTGGCCTTGATCTGCCTTGAGCTTTAGCTCTTTGGACCACACGTCGGTCCACCACCCTACGTACTTCTTTACGACGAGAGTGATGGGGACGACATTGTAGGCTTGCAGAGAATGTGCCAGCTGGTCCACAGTTGGATACCAGACATCCTTTTTGCATGTCACTTGGTCCTCCACCATCGTGTTTAGCGCGGAGCCGTCTGCTTCGAACGTTGCGTCGCATTTCTTTAGTCCGTCTTCGCAGCCGTCCATGCCGTGGTACTTGCCCCAGTTGTCCGTGATGATAACAAAGATATTCACGGCTCCTTTCGTCGAGGAGCCGAACTGGTGCTTCGCGATCATGGGCAGTGCAGACAGCGGGTCCTCCGCGCTGTCGTTGCCGGAAGGAGACGACGCCGAATTCGCCGCTAAGATCGTCGACGCTTCCTCCACCTTGGTCTCGAAGTCCTTCCCATCCAACTCATTCACTAACACGTAACACTGACGGGTAAGACTTTCAGACCTATCCCAGAAAAGGGAAAGACCAAAATCCAAGTCTTCAATACGATCATGCAGACTCGTCAATATACCCTCAATGTAACTCAACGGGTCACTTGAAATCCACTTAAACGACGACGTCATATCCTGATGGATCCACACTCTAACAGGCGCATCTAAACACTCATACTCAACTCCACACACCAAACTTAACATCGTCAGTACCGTTTGCCACTGCATGATTTGTCTCCGAATAGTAGGAGTCAACTCGAGTTACCTCCCCCCCCCCCATGCCCACATGCGTTTACGATCCGAAATACGATCCGAAACAGACCAAGGTTCAACCTTCATATCTTCCAGGCATTCACGGAACCAGTTGGACCTTCTCATCTCTATGCCTTTAGGGCTCTATGCCTTTAGGGCTCTATGCCTTTAGGGCTCTATGCCTTTAGGGCTCTATACCTTTATGGCTCTATGCCTTCAGGGCCCTATGCCTTTGGGGCTCTATGCCTTTATGGCTTAGGCGTACTGCTGTTCGTCCACGGCAACCACCGCTTCTCGCTGGGCGCCATTGCCGTAGTCGTTGCCGCCCTCTTCTTCCTCCACGTCGAGCTCCGGCGGTGCGCCTGTGAGCTGGCGGTAGGCTCCGACCGCGCCCAGCAGAAGAGCCAGGGTTCCAGCCGCCGCGCTCCCAATGATGACTGGCCCTTGGTTCTTACCCGGCGTTGTATCCGGCGTCGTACCCGGCGTCGTGTCCGTTGTCGTGGAGCCCCGCGTCGTGTCCGTGGTCGTGGAGCCGGGAGAAGTGGTGGTGGTGGTCCCGGAGCTCAGAGAAGTGGTGGTAGTGGTCCCGGAGCTTGGAGAAGTGGTGGTAGTGTCAGTATTGGTGTGAGTGCTTGTCTCGGGTGGTCCCGTTGTGGTGGTTTTGAGTACGCAGTTCAGTTCGTTGACAGAGGCGATGATCTCATCGGATAATTCCTTCGCTGAGGTTCCGACGGGGCGAATTAAGTACTGTCCATCATTAGCGTTAAACCCATTGTCGGTGAAGAATTTGTCCCACCAGTCACAAACCTCGTCAGAGGTACAGAGTACGACCATGTGGAGGTTCGACTTCTTTATGGTAGGCATGTACACGGATGGCTCAAGGTACTGATAGTCAGTATCGCAAATCTTATTATTCCAAGGATCGTCCCATACTTTTGTACCCTCAAGTGCAGGGTTTGTGGGGTGGTT
>NW_011645775.1:162284-163719 GCF_000223845.1 Gregarina niphandrodes | reverse complement strand
TTTCCGTAGTCATCTGTAACTATAACGAAAATCTTCAGCTGGGACTCCACATACTCCATGATATCCGTATTCAAAATGTAGGGAATATCGGAGAGAGAATCCTCCGGACCATCATCACTTTTATTCGGCTCTTGGGATCTGGAGCCTATAGTCACACTGAACGCTTCCATCTTCACCAACCACATTTGCGTTGTAAGATCGGTCAATTCGTCTGAGCACCCATCCAGACGATCCATAAATGTGGAAAAGCCAAAATCAAAATCACCAATGTTGTTGTGGAGTTCATCAGCCCATCGGGTATACTCATCACTATTCGCAATTATATCCCCGAACGAAGACTTGCGCCATCCTTGATGAACCCACAGTCTCACAGGTACACCAAGACACTCATACTCGTCCTTCGCAGCCCCAAGGCTAATGGCAAGTAGCAGGATTAGTTTCATTCCCGACGACGGCACATTTTTTCAACGACAAGTTAAATCGACAAGCTACAACCGCAAATTCAAACGAGAAGTAGCAGCCACAAGTTACAACCTCAGAGTAGCATAGAGGAAGGAGTTCTGCTCTGGCGGAACGATCTTGATGCGGTTCAACTTCACACGTAGCACACGGATTTGCAACCCATAAAAGAGTCCGTTGCGGAAAGGCGCTGTAAGCTCGCCCACAATCGGCGCCGTGTCTAGATCGTGTTCGTTTCGTCTACGTAAACTGGTGCTCGTCCACTCCCACAATGGCCTCCCTTTGAACGTCGTCGTCTTCGTAGCCGCCCAGGCCCTCCTCTTCCTTGAAAGATAGTTCCGAAGCTACGCCGCGCATCTGTCGATAGGCACCCACGCCACCTAACAATAACGCCAGTGCTCCGGCCGCTGCGCTCCCAATCACGACTGGGGTCTTATTCTTGGGTTTCGAGGTGGTGGTCGAGGTGGTGGTCGAGGTGGTGGTCGAGATGGTGGTCGAGGTGGTGGTCGAGACGGTGGTCGAGGTGGTGGGGGTAGTTGACTCAGATGAAGTGGGGGTAGTCGACTCAGATGAGGTGGGGGCAGTTGACTCAGATGAGGTGGGGGTAGTCGACTCAGATGAGGTGGGGGCAGTCGACTCAGATGAGGTGGGGGTAGTTGACTCGGATGAGGTCGCAGTCGTATCAGGCCGTGCGGTGGTGGTGGTTTTGACTATACAGTTGATGTCGTCGACAGCTCTAACGATTCCGTCCGAAACGTTTTGGGCAGACGAGTTTGTGAGCTGTACGGAGTAGTCACCTTGGCTGGGGTCCCACTTGTTAGAGCGGAAGAAATTATCCCACCACTGGCAAACCGTGTCCGATGTGCACAACACCACCGTATGGATATTGTTCTCCTTGAGTCCGTTCAGTATGATGCGGGGCTTGAAGTATTGGTACTGTGTGTCGCACGGGGTGTCCGCGGTAGCCGTCCATACG
>NW_011645775.1:159225-162264 GCF_000223845.1 Gregarina niphandrodes | reverse complement strand
ACTCAGATGAGGTGGGGGCAGTCGACTCAGATGAGGTGGGGGTAGTTGACTCGGATGAGGTCGCAGTCGTATCAGGCCGTGCGGTGGTGGTGGTTTTGACTATACAGTTGATGTCGTCGACAGCTCTAACGATTCCGTCCGAAACGTTTTGGGCAGACGAGTTTGTGAGCTGTACGGAGTAGTCACCTTGGCTGGGGTCCCACTTGTTAGAGCGGAAGAAATTATCCCACCACTGGCAAACCGTGTCCGATGTGCACAACACCACCGTATGGATATTGTTCTCCTTGAGTCCGTTCAGTATGATGCGGGGCTTGAAGTATTGGTACTGTGTGTCGCACGGGGTGTCCGCGGTAGCCGTCCATACGATGTTTCCTTCCAGAGCAGGGTTGGTGGGGTGGACGTCGTCGGTGGTCTGGGAGTCGTCGGTGGTCTGGGAGTCGTCGTCGTCATCCGGAGCTTTTGTTTCGTGGTATTTCCCGTAGTCGTCCGTCACAATGATGAGGATCTTGAGCTCATCCGCCGTGTAGGGCACAAATTGCCTATTCACGAGCTCTGGGATGAAGGACAGAGAGTCCTCCGGTCCATCGTCCCCCTCACTCGGTTTTTGAGGCCGGTCCCAAGCATCAAAAATATCACTCATCTTAGGATCCCACCAGCCCTCGCCGAATTCATGTGGTATGGCATAAACTGACGTGCATTGGTCTAGGCGGTCCATAAAGGTGCTGAAGCCATAATCGAAATCCTTAATATTGTTTCTCAGCACGTCCGCCCACTGCAAATACACTTCACGGTTTGCTCCAATGTCCGCAAACCCTGACTCTCTCCACCCCTGATGGACCCACAATCTCACAGGCACTCCCAAACACTCATACTCGTACCCAGCCGCAAGAGCCAATATCGTCGCCAACCTGAAATTCATCACTGAAGCAAGTAACACATTATTTCTGCATGCACACACATCGTATCGTGTTCCTTCATAAACGTACCAGCCAGAGGTACCACTCCCGTCCGGAAGGTGTATACACGGACAAGACTCCGTAAAGACGGGGCAGTGGTTGTCGTGGGTCTAGCAGAGTCCGGGTATCAGAGTCCCCTTTGATACGAATATAGGAACCGTGTGAATTAGGACGGTAGGGATGTACAAGACGTGTGTATGAGACTTGTGCAGCACGTTCACGGATGGCATAGTGTAATGGCCTGCATGAACCGAACCGCTCAGGCACAGCATCTAGAAAAAGAGATCTACGCGAATTGGTGTTCGTCAACACCGACCACTGCCTCTCGTTGGACGTCCTGGCCATCGCCTCCAGTCCCCTCTTCCTCAAGCTTCAGGCTCGCCCCGCATCTGTCGGAATGCCCCAACGCCACCTAGCAGGAGCGCCAGCCGAGGCGCTGCCGATCACCACTGCCTTGTTATCTTTGCCGGGAGCTGTAGTGAATGTGGTGGCTGTGGTGGCTGTGGTGGCTGTGGTGGCTGTAGTGACTGTGGTGGCTGTAGTGGCTGTAGTGACTGTAGTGGCTGTAGTGGCTGTAGTGACTGTGGGAACAGGTACAGCAGGCCGCAGGACATAAGTACTACATATGTCTGGAGACTGTAACCAAGGGTTCTTCAATGTGCCCTTGGAGGAGGGGAGTCAGCCTTTAACGGCATTCGTGTCGAAAAAGGGCACATTCCAGTACACCGTGGTTCCATTTGGTGTGAAGAACAGTCTAATCGTGTTCCAAAGGATCATGGACCAAATCTTCGCCGGGATCATCGGCAACGGCGTCAGTGTGTATATTGACGATATCGTCATATACGCAAACGACTTAGATGTGCTGTTCGAAGGACTGGAGCAAGTCCTCGACCGACGCTGCACAGCAGGACTGTACCTGAAGCTGAAGAAAGGCGAATCGTTGAACGACTGGGTGAAGATGTTAGGCTACCTGGTAAGCAGTGATGGCATCAGATTACATCCCAGCAAGGTGGAAGCAATCCGCCAAGTACCGGCTCCCAAGAACATTCAAGAGCTAGGATCGTTCCTAGGCGCAGCGACGTACTTAAAGAAGCACATTCCATCCTTCGCGCACCACACAGCCATACTCACCGACCTCCTAAAGAAAGGAAGGCTATACTCGTGGGACGAAAGTCACGAAGCCGCGTTCCAGGCCATCAAGCGAGCGATCATAGACGCAACCATGCTAAAAGCGCCGCAAGGCAAAGGCCGCTTCGTAATCACGACCGACGCCAGCGACAAAGCCACAGGAGCTATCCTAGAGCAAGAACAAGATGGCGAACGCGTCCCCGTAGAGTTCGGAAGTCGGAAGATACAGCCAGCAGAACAAAGGTGGGACACACGTGAACGAGAGTTGTACGCCATAAGATACTTCGTGGATAAATGGCACCACTACTTACGCGCTGCACCGTTCCTAGTCAGAACCGACCACCAGAACCTAAAATACCTATCGAAGGCAGACACCGGCAAGTTAGGTAGATGGTCACTGTTCCCGCTTTCCGGAGTCGACACGCGAGCTTAACTCGCGCGAGCAGCAGGCCTGGAAGGATAAGCTAGCGAAGTGCCGCCTCCCGCCGTTCACCGCCGTCACCGAAGAGGAATTTGAGCAGCGGGCGGATGACGTGGCGACGGCCGTCGGCGAGCAGTGCCACTACATCCACGACGAAACGTTAGTGGCTAGACTGTGGGCCTGGGTGCCAGCCACCGTCAGAGCGCGTTTGAGTGGGTGTAGGAGAGGCCCCAGGGTGGCGGTAGAGAGGTTTCTGTCGGCCGTAGCTAGGTCTCTGTACCCGGACAGCACTCTGCTGAGCCGGTGCTTCAGGTCCTGCGTCTACCCGGCGCCGGAAGAGGTGCCAGCCCTCCACGATTTGTTGCCGACACGACTGCACCGCCTGACGAGGCTGCAGGTCCGTTACGGCACAAGGATCACGATTCCGGGGATGTTGTTGCAACAGTCCAATCTGAGCACGGCGGCAGACGACAGGTGGGCGAAGGAGTTCCACTTCGAGCGCAGGAAGGGCGATGGGGCAGTGATAGAGGCCCT
>NW_011645775.1:156970-158876 GCF_000223845.1 Gregarina niphandrodes | reverse complement strand
ACGATTTGTTGCCGACACGACTGCACCGCCTGACGAGGCTGCAGGTCCGTTACGGCACAAGGATCACGATTCCGGGGATGTTGTTGCAACAGTCCAATCTGAGCACGGCGGCAGACGACAGGTGGGCGAAGGAGTTCCACTTCGAGCGCAGGAAGGGCGATGGGGCAGTGATAGAGGCCCTCCCTCCATAAGCTCGCACCGCTCTCTCCGAGACCGGTCTTCGCTGCGATGAAGTGGCCCGCGAGAGAGCAAGAGTCAGATTCGGACACGTCGGGTGACGGAGCGCGGTTCAACAAGTGTGGTAGCTGTGGCATGAGGAGCCACCGCAAGAAAGACTGCCCCCGCGGCAAGGACAGGCGCGCTAATTGTGGCCGAAAAGGTCACCGGGCGAGGACGTGCCCGAGGCACTATCTCACAGATGAGGACTCAGGACTGAAGGCGTTCGTGGAGGTAGGAGAAGGCAAAGCAGTGCTGAATGTCCGTGGAGCTAGAACCAGGACCGACTACCTGAAGGCGGTGCAAAAGTTCGTAAACAAGGAGCTGAGCGTCGACAAGAAAAAGAAGGGCCAGCCGGCACCGGGAGAGGACGTCGGCATGCCAGTGGCCGCGGTCGAGAAGGTAGTGCAGAGTGAGTTACAGGGGGGCGCGAAATGTCGGCACGAGCCGACAGAGGACATGACGCAGGAGCCACGAGTCGCGGGAACCGTGACTGGAGGGTCGGGTAACGGCCGAAATTGTCTGTAAGGGCCTTCGTGAAGGGGACCGAGATTGAGTTCCAGTAGGATACCGGCGCAGAGGTAAGCCTGCTGAGGATAGAGGATTGCAGTCGCGCTGGCGTAAGAATGTCGCAGCGCCGACAGCAAGTAAGCACAGTGCTGGTTTCAGGATCACTACCCGTGACGGAGCCAGTAGCGGTAACAGTGCACGGCGAGACGGACAATGTGGAGTTCGCGGTGCATGACCACCCATCGGTCCCGAATCTCCTGGGGAGGGTAGAATTGGAACGGTTTGGTTTGGTTGAGAGAAGGTCCGGGAAGGCGTTGGCCCTGGCGGCGCAGAGAGGCGCGGTTGATGAGATACGGCTTGCGGCGAAGTACAAAGAGCAGCCACCAGTAGTAGAGGAACAGTCGGAGGATCCCTTCAAGAGGCAGCGGCAGGTGTTCGTGGAGGGCACGGGACACCTGGACAGAGCCCGAGGGACGGGCTGTGGAATCTGTTGGTCGCATACAGAGACGTATTGGAGTACCCAAAGGTGGCGTGCGTCAAGTACGAGGCGCGTTTCGAGGCAAGCGGCAAACCGTACAAAGCGAGGTTGAGACATCTCGAGCCTGAGACTGCGGGTCGAGTTGCAGAAGCGAGTGGAGAAGCAGTTGGAGCTCGGAGTCATCCGTCTTCGAAAAGCGAGTGGGCCGCCGCGCCGCACTTCGTGAAGAAGACGGGCGAGTGGAGGTGCGTTTTGGATTACCGGAGGGTGAACCAAAGCATGACTGCCGACTCGTATCCGCTGCCCCGAATATGGGACCACTTAAGGGCCGCAGCAGGCCGTCACCGCTTCACGACTCTCGATATGAACTCGGGATTCTAGAATGTGCCGATAGCGGAGGAGAGCAAGCACCTCACCGCGTTCACCACGCCGTTTGAGCTGTTCGAGTTTAATGTTATTCCCTTCGGGATTAAGAACTCACCGGCGGAGTTCCAGCGCGCGATGGACATGGTGTTTGAGAAGGTGTTGGACCTTCGCACTCTGTGTTACATTGATGATATCATCATCGCGACGGACACGGTGCTGGAAATGATGCAGCGGTTGGAGAAGGTCTTGCGACGGTGCAGAGGCTTCTACCTCAGGCTAGATAAGAGCGAGTGGCTCAAGCCCGAAGTAAAGCACCTCGGTCACAAGATTGGGCGG
>NW_011645775.1:155316-156950 GCF_000223845.1 Gregarina niphandrodes | reverse complement strand
TGCAGAGCTTCCTGGGAGCCGTTGGGTATCTACGACCCTTCATCCCACGATTCGCCGAGTACACTGCCCCACTGTTCGAGTTGCTCAAGAAGGGCGGGTTGTTCGTCTGGTCGGATGCTCGAGGAGAGGCATTCACGAAGCTGAAGCAGGCGGTAGCCGGTGCGTCGCTGCTCCACAAGCCAGTTCCAGGAGCGCCGATCATCATCGAAACAGATGCCTCCGAGGTTGGCATTGGCGCGGTGTTGAAGCAGGTGCAGGAGGGTAGAGAGGTCCCGTTAGAGTTCGCGTCTAAGAAGTTCACCGACGCGGGGGGAAAGTGGGATACGAGAGAGAGAGAGCTCTTCGCCGTCAAGTGGGCTGTAGAGAAGTGGTGCGACTGCGTAGAGAAGTGGTGCGACTACCTAGCGCTCCATCATTTCACCGTACGCACAGATCATGCCAACCTACGCTACCTTGTGGGAGTAGACAAAGGGAAGGTGTTCCGCTGGGCGCTGGCGCTCTGCAGGTTCGACTTCACCTTAGAGTCCCTGTCGGGAGAGAAGAATAACATGGCGGACTGGTTGTCGCGGTACGCAGCGGAGGATGAAGAGTGCTACGCAGAGATCGAGGCAATGGCAGCTGGAGCCGCAAGGAGTGCCTGGAGTGAAGAAGGATGGCAAGTGGTGGCGGCAGGCCATGACTGGCAAGGTGCACGTCCCGGAGCGACTGAGAGCGAAGGTGGTACTGAACTTTCACTATGGCACCAGTGGGCACGCGGGAGTACTCAAGAAGCCAGCATGTTCTACTGGCCCGGACGTTGCGAAAGTGGTAAGAGATTGCCTGATATGTGCCCGGACTCGAACGAGAGCTCGGCTGACGCACAACGTGCCGAAGGGGGGTCTGGAGAATCCGAGCGCGATGGACACTGTAAGCCTGGACCACGTGGGACCATCTGACAACGGCAACGTATAGGCCGCAAGGGAATGACATCAACGAAGCCTCCCACAAGGCGCTCAGATACGGGTTCAAAGCACTGTGGCAAGAAGGACACCGGGACCTGGGTAGGAAGGTGGCGGCGGTTTGTCGCACGCATAATACGACACCGCACATCAGCACAGGTGTGACACCGTATGAGGCCTTATTCGGAAGACCACCGTACTTCGCGCGGTTGCAAGAGGTAACCGGCACAATGACAGAGGAGCAGAGGAAACAGAGCCTGGCGGCACAGATGCGCGAGGGATTGCAAAGGGCCATGCTCGCAGGTGGGCCGCTCGAGGAGTCGGGCGCGGATGACCTACGGGTAGGAGAAATAGTGGTAGTCTCGATGGAGCCAGGGTCACAGCCAGACGCCAGTGGAGGACCGAAGACACCAGCTTGGGCGCACACCGCGTGGTCGCTACCAATGAGGATAATAGAGTTGAGGAAAACGCGGGTAGTGGCAGAAAGATGCGACGTGCCGGGGGGGACGGTCACGGCTCAAAAAGGCCAAGTGAGAAGGTTCAAGCTGAGCACGGATCCACCACTACTGCGGTGGGCAACCCAAGAGTACGGCTCAGGGCAGCGCGAGCTGGAGGAGCAGGCCGAGAACATGCGGGANACGACCGACGTTGGCATGAAGACAGAAGCTAACTGGGATGAGTTCTTAGGAATGATTC
>NW_011645775.1:153792-155296 GCF_000223845.1 Gregarina niphandrodes | reverse complement strand
TTCAAAGCACTGTGGCAAGAAGGGCACCGCGACCTGGGTAGGATGGTGGCGGCGGTCTGTCGCACGTACAATACGAGACCGCACATCAGCACAGGTGTGACACCGTACGAGGCCTTATTCGGAAGACCACCGTACTTCGCGCGGTTGCAAGAGGTAACCGGCACAATGACAGAGGAGCAGAGGAAACAGAGCCTGGCGGCACAGATGCGTGAGAGATTGCAAAGGGCCATGCTCGCAGATAGGCCGCTCGAGGAGTCGGGCGCGGATGACCTACGGGTAGGAGAAATAGTAGTAGTCTCGATGGAGCCAGGGTCACATGCAGACGCCAGGGGACCGAAGACACCAGCTTGGGCACACACCGCGTGGTCGCTACCAATGAGGATAATAGAGTTGAGGAAAACGCGGGTAGTGGCAGAAAGATGCGACGTGCCGGGGGGGACGGTCACGGCTCAAAAAGGCCAAGTGAGAAGGTTCAAGCTGAGCACGGATCCACCACTACTGCGGTGGGCAACCCAAGAGTACGGCTCAGGGCAGCGCGAGCTGGAGGAGCAGGCCGAGAACATGCGGGAGACGACCGACGTTGGCATGAAGACAGAAGCTAACTGGGATGAGTTCTTAGGAATGATTCAACCCTTCAACTGAGAAGCCGAGGGGGCGTGTTGGCCGATCTCACCCACTGACATGCCAACACGCCCCCTCGGCATGTCAGTGGGTGAGGTCGGTACATAACAACTGAGAGTCAGAAACCGTAGGAATGCAAGTTACCAGAACCAACACCGAGGACTTTTCCTACGACGGGTGCAGCACCACGTCAGCAGCGGACCAGTACGACACAACACAGCTCCTTCCTCTTCGATACCACTACATGACTCGTCTCCGAATAGCAGGAGTCAACCTGAGTTCCCCCTTCACGATCCGAAACAGACCAAGGTTCAACCTTCATATCTTTCAGGCATTCACGGATCTAGTTGGGCCTTCTCGGCTCTATGCCTTTAGGCCTTCAGGGCTTAGGCGTACTGTTGTTCAGGGCTTAGGCGTACTGTTGTTCGTCCACGGCAACCACCGCTTCTCGCTGGGCGCCATTCCCATGGTCGTTGCCGCCCTCTTCTTCCTCCACGTCGAGCTCCGGCGGTGCGCCTGTGAGCTGGCGGTAGGCTCCGACCCCGCCCAGGAGAAGAACGAGGGTTCCAGCCGCCGCACTCCCAATGATGACTGGCCCTTGATTCTTACCCGGCGTTGTACCCGGCGTCGTGTCCGTGGTCGTAGAGCCGGGAGAAGTGGTGGTGGTGGTCCCGGAGCTCAGAGAAGTGGTGGTAGTGGTCCCGGAGCTTGGAGAAGTGGTGGTAGTGTCAGTATTGGTGTGAGTGCTTGTCTCGGGTGGTCCCGTTGTGGTGGTTTTGAGTACGCAGTTCAGTTCGTTGACAGAGGCGATGATCTCATCGGATAATTCCTTCGCTGAGGTTCCGACGGGGCGAATTAAGTACTGTCCATCATTAGCGTTAAA
>NW_011645775.1:153014-153772 GCF_000223845.1 Gregarina niphandrodes | reverse complement strand
ACCAATGTTGTTGTGGAGTTCATCACGCCCATCGGGTATACTCATCACTATTCGCAATTATATCCCCGAACGAAGACTTGCGCCATCCTTGATGAACCCACAGTCTCACAGGTACACCAAGACACTCATACTCGTCCTTCGCAGCCCCAAGGCTAATGGCAAGTAGCAAGATTAGTTTCATTCCCGACGACGGCACATTTTTTCAACGACAAGTTAAATCGACAAGCTACAACCGCAAATTCAAACGAGAAGTAGCAGCCACAAGTTACAACCTCAGAGCAGCACAGAGGAAGGAGTTCTGCTCTGGCGGAACGATCTTGATGCGGTTCAACCTCACACGTAGCACACGGATTTGCAACCCATAAAAGAGTCCGTTGCGGAAAGGCGCTGTAAGCTCGCCCGTCATTGTCTAGATCGTGGTTTTTTCTCTACGTAAACTGGTGCTCGTCCACTCCCACAATGGCCTCCCTTTGAACGCCGTCGTCTTCGTAGCCGCCCGCGCCCTCCTCTTCCTCGACAGATAGTTCCGAAGCTACGCCACGCATCTGTCGATATGCACCCACGCCACCTAACAATAACGCCAGTGCTCCGGCCGCTGCGCTCCCAATCACGACTGGGGTGTTATTTTTGGGTTTCGAGGTGGTGGTCGAGGTGGTGGTCGAGGTGGTGGTCGAGGTGGTGGTCCAGGTGGTGGTCGAGGCGGTAGTCGACTCAGATGAGGTGGGGGTAGTCGATTCGGATGAGGTGGGGGTAGTTGA
>NW_011645775.1:150029-152920 GCF_000223845.1 Gregarina niphandrodes | reverse complement strand
TCGATTCGGATGAGTGGGGGTAGTTGACTCGGATGAGGTCGCAGTCGTATCAGGCCGTGCGGTGGTGGTGGTTTTGACTATACAGTTGATGTCGTCGACAGCTCTAACGATTCCGTCCGAAACGTTTTGGGCAGACGAGTTTGTGAGCTGTACGGAGTAGTCACCTTGGCTGGGGTCCCACTTGTTAGAGCGGAAGAAATTATCCCACCACTGGCAAACCGTGCCCGATGTGCACAACACCACCGTATGGATATTGTTCTCCTGGAGTCCGTCCAGTATGGTGTGGGGCTTGAAGTATTGGTACTGTGTGTCGCACGGGGTGTCCGCGGTATCCGTCCATACGTTGTTTCCTTCCAGAGCAGGGTTGGTGGGGTGGACGTCGATGGTGGTCTGGGAGTCGTCGGAGTCGTCCGGATCTTTTGTTTCGTGGTATTTCCCGTAGTCGTCCGTCACAATGATGAGGATCTTGAGCTCATCCGCCGTGTAGGGTACAAATTGCCTATTCACGAGCTCTGGGAGGATGGACAGAGAGTCCTCCGGTCCATCGTCCCCCTCACTCGGCTTTTGAGGCCGGTCCCAAGCATCCGAAATGTCACTCAGCTTAGGATCCCACCAGCCATCACCGAATTCATGTGGTATGGCATAAATTGACGTGCACTGGTCTAGGCGGTCCATAAAGGTGCTGAAGCCATAATCGAAATCCTTAATATTGTTTCTCAGCACGTCCGCCCACTGCAAATACACTTCACGGTTTGCTCCAATGTCCGCAAACCCTGACTCTCTCCACCCCTGATGGACCCACAATCTCACAGGCACTCCCAAACACTCATACTCGTACCCAGCCGCAAGAGCCAATATCGTCGCCAACCTAAAATTCATCACTGAAGCAAGTAACACATTATTTCTGCATGCACACACATCGTATCGTGTTCCTTCATAAACGTACCAGCCAGAGGTACCACTCCCGTCCGGAAGGTGTATACACGGACAAGACTCCGTAAAGACGGGGCAGTGGTTGTCGTGGGTCTAGCAGAGTCCGGGTATCAGAGTCCCCTTTGATACAAATATAGGAACCGTGTGAATTAGGACGGTAGGGATGTACAAGACGTGTGTATGAGACTTGTGCAGCACGTTCACGGATGGCATAGTGTAGTGGTCTGCATGAACCGAACCGCTCAGGCACAGCATGTAGAAAAAGAGATCTACGCAAATTGGTGTTCGTCAACACCGACCACTGCCTCTCGTTGGACGTCCTGGCCATCGCCTCCAGTCCCCTCTTCCTCCTCAACCTCCAAAGCTTCAGGCTCGCCCCGCATCTGTCGGAATGCCCCAACGCCACCTAGCAGGAGCGCCAGGGCGCCAGCCGAGGCGCTGCCGATCACCACTGCCTTATTATTTTTGCCGGGAGCTGTAGTGGCTGTGGTGGCTGAAGTGACTGTGGTGGCTGTAGTGACTGTGGTGGCTGTAGTGACTGTGGTGGCTGTAGTGACTGTGGTGGCTGTAGTGACTGTGGTGGCTGTAGTGACTGTGGTGGTTGTATCGGGGAGGCTCGTCGTGGAAATGACGCCGTTCATTATGCAATTGATATGGTCCACGGCTGCTACGATTCCGTTGGAAATATCTCGGGCCGTGGGATCAACCAGACTAGCTAGGAAACGGGCTTGGTCTGCACTCCACCCATTTTCCTCAAAGAACGCTTCCCACCACCCGCAAGCCTCGTTCGCCGTGCATAGCACTACCATGTGGAGGAGATGCTCTTTCAGCGCGGGCAAAAATTCAGACGGTATCAGATATTGAGTATCGACGTCGCAAACGTCGTCCTTCCATATGTCGGCGACTGTGTTGGGTCCCTCCAGAGCAGAGTTAGTGGGATGGTCAGACTCCATTCCGTGATATTTTCCGTAGTCGTCTGTCACAATGATGATGATCGTCTGCTCATTCGTGACATAAGGCTCAATATGATGTTTATAGATACCCGGAATAGCGGTCAAAGAATCCTCGGGTCCATCGTCATCCGCATTGGGTGTCTGTGATCTCTTCATGCCTTCAACAACCGGTGCCTTGTTTTCCGCAGGAAGCAACGACATGTCACCGAGTATATCGGTGCAACCTTCACCGCGATCCATGAAGGTTGAAAAGCCATAATGGAAGTCTTCAATGTGTTCGCTCAACGTGCTCACCCATTGCAAATATACGTCAGGGTTGGCTGGTATATCGCTGTATGAAGATTCCCGCCATCCTTGGTGAACCCACAACCTCACAGGTATACCAAGACATGGGTGATCATTAACTGCCACAGCAGTCCCTAGCACGAATACCAGTACCCGCAGGGTCATTGCGTGCACCACACATTTTACTAATGAGAGACACCGCTTTTCTCCTAGTCACCCCAAACCTGAGATTATGGCAAAGCTCCGCTGTATCCTCAACCCCAACGGCCGGAGATCCGCCGCCCAGCTGTCGGTATGCAACAGCGCCAGCCAACAATAGCGCTAGGGCGCTAGCGGAGGCGCTGCCGACCACCACTGCTGTATGGTTCCCGGGAGGGGACACTGAGTCCCGGGAGGGGACTCACTGTCTGTCGTGGCATTGGTATCTCTCGTGACTTGGGTTGTGGTTGCTGTTCGCTTGGTAGTGGTTTTCGACTCCGTGAGAGTGGGGATGGTCGACTCCGAAGAGGTGCCGGTCGTACCAGGCAGGTCCTGCGGTAGTCGTTGTCTTGAGTAGGCAGTTGAGGTGGTTGATCGCATTGGCAATCCAATACTTCGGCAACACCACCTTGTGACCCACAGCCTCACAGGCACTCCCAGACACTCATACCCAACCGCAAGAGTCAATATCGTCGCCACACGAACCAACCTCAAACTGGGGCGCAAACACATTCCCTGCAT
>NW_011645775.1:148289-150009 GCF_000223845.1 Gregarina niphandrodes | reverse complement strand
ATCAACCCCGAGATCACAGCTTTTTGTTGGACTTGCTCCTGGCCGGTGACCGCTGTATCCTCAACCCCAACGGCCGGAGATCCGCCGCCCAGCTGTCGGTATGCAACAGCGCCAGCCAACAATAGCGCTAGGGCGCTAGCGGAGGCGCTGCCGACCACCACTGCTGTATGGTTCCCGGGAGGGGACACTGAGTCCCGGGAGGGGACTCACTGTCTGTCGTGGCATTGGTATCTCTCGTGACTTGGGTTGTGGTTGCTGTTCGCTTGGTAGTGGTTTTCGACTCCGTGAGAGTGGGGATGGTCGACTCCGAAGAGGTGCCGGTCGTACCAGGCAGGTCCTGCGGTAGTCGTTGTCTTGAGTAGGCAGTTGAGGTGGTTGATCGCATTGGCAATCCAATACTTCGGCAACACCACCTTGTGACCCACAGCCTCACAGGCACTCCCAGACACTCATACCCAACCGCAAGAGTCAATATCGTCGCCACACGAACCAACCTCAAACTGGGGCGCAAACACATTCCCTGCATCGCAGTACCACCCTCCACCAATGATTAAGACGCTGGTTATTGCCTGGCGTGCGAGTAATTACCATCGCCAGAATTACCACCCTCGCTCGACCAATGAGGGCAGTATTACCATCGCACGCCAGGCAATAACCAGCGTAGATCTCGAACAGGGTTCATACTGAAACGACACTCTTGGTTATACCACAACGGATATATAACATTTGTATGCAATGATGTCGGGCGCAAATTGTATTGAGGTGTTAGTGGAGGCCATAATGTCCGAATTGCATTATTCAAACAGCAGCAATTCGATTGGTCAGCGAAAAACAAACCTAGGCAAACTGTTGTTCGTCGACACCAACAACCGTCTCTCGCTGCATGTCCTCGTCGTAGCCAGCCCCTACCTCCTCCTCCCCAACATCAAGTTCGGCAGGTCCGCCGCGCATCTGTCGGAATGCACCAGCACCGCCCAACAAGAGAGCCAGGGCGCCAGCGGAGGCGCTACCCACCACCACCGCCGTGTTGTTCTTAGCGGGTGCTGATGTGGTGGCAGTGATTGTGGTGGCAGTGGTCTTGGGCCTCGTCGTGCCTCGGGTGGTTGTAGTAGTCGCCGCCGGCGTAGTGCTAGTGGCTGTCGTGGTAGTGGTAGTGGGTGTCGTGGTAGTGGTGGTGGGTGTAGCGGTCGTAGTCGTGGTCGTCGGAGTAGTGGTAGTGGTCGTTGGGGTAGTGGTAGTGGTCGTTGGGGTAGTGGTAGTGGTGGTTGGGGTAGTGGTAGTGGTCGTCGGAGTAGTAGTAGTGGTCGTCGTCGGAGTAGTAGTAGTGGTCGTCGTCGGAGTAGTTGTAGTGGTCGTCGGAGTAGTTGTAGTGGTCGTCGGAGTGGTGGTAGTGGTCGTCGGAGTAGTAGTAGTGGTCGTCGGAGTAGTAGTAGTAGTGGTCGTCGGAGTAGTTGTAGTGGTCGTCGGAGTAGTTGTAGTGGTCGTCGGAGTAGTTGTAGTGGTCGTCGGAGTAGTGGTAGTGGTCGTCGTGGTTTCGGGTTCTGCCGTTGTTGTGGTTTCCAACGCGCAGTTCATGTCGTTGACAATGCCCACAATTGAATCGGACAGTTCGTCCGCGCGCCAGCCTGTTGAGCGGATTGTGGCCTCGAGTCCGTATTGGTTGAAAAAGTCTCTCCACCAATCGCACACTTCCCCCATTCGGCATATTACTCCCATGTGG
>NW_011645775.1:146514-148269 GCF_000223845.1 Gregarina niphandrodes | reverse complement strand
GGGTTCTGCCGTTGTTGTGGTTTCCAACGCGCAGTTCATGTCGTTGACAATGCCCACAATTGAATCGGACAGTTCGTCCGCGCGCCAGCCTGTTGAGCGGATTGTGGCCTCGAGTCCGTATTGGTTGAAAAAGTCTCTCCACCAATCGCACACTTCCCCCATTCGGCATATTACTCCCATGTGGAGATTCTGCTTCTTCAGTTCCGGAATGAACGTGGAAGGGTCAAGATATTGGTATATGGGATCGCAAAGCTGTTCAGTCCAAATATCCGACCACACCAAACTTCCTTCCAGCCTAGAGGAAAGGGGGTGGTTCGATTCCATTCCGTGGTATTTTCCGTAGTCGTCCGTCACTATGATGAAGAGCTTGAGTTCTGACCCCGTATCCGGCTTAATGTACTGCTCAAAAAGGTAGGGGATAGCAGTCAAAGAGTCTTCCGGCTCATCATCATAAATGGAAGGTTTCTGGCTTCGTGACGTTAGACCATCCCGAACCTGGTCCTTTTTCTCCTCCCATGTAAGCACATTACGGAACGTTCCGAACGGCACGGTACAGTCGGTATACCGATCCATAAACGTCGAGAGACCGAAGTCGAAATCTGGGATGGCTTCCTTGAGTTCTTCCGTCCACTGCAAGTAGGTGTCGGGATTCTCCTGAATATATTTGAAATACGTCTTCCGCCATCCTTGATGGATCCACACTCTCACGGGAGTGCCAAGGCATTGACGCTCATCGCTTGCTATTGCAAGCCCGGCAATAAGCAACGTCGACTTCAAGACTTGGTTCATAGTCAAAATTCACACGTAACACATTTACTGGGGGGGAGGGGGGGGGGGTCAGGGAGGGGGGGGAACGCATGTATGTATTGTATACAATCAGAAAGTACGGAACCAGCAAGTATGCGTCGAGATATTAGCGTGCGTAGTGCGAGGTATAGTAGTAATAATAATGGAGGCAGTAGTGGTATTGCCTATATGAATTACCTGACTCGCCTTCGCCGAAGGGAGTGCTTGCCTCCCTGGGTCTTACCTCCACGTGGGGCGAAGGAGTGGCAGCATGAGCTGGCCAGCCCGACTCAAGCTACGAATAGTTAGCAGATCTGTGAGCTCGCTACGCGAGGCCGATGGAAAACAAATCTAGGTAAACTGATGTTCGTCGACACCGACAACCGCCTCTCGCTGCATATCCTCGTCGTAGCCACCCCCTACCTCTTCCTCCTCGACCTCCAGAGCGGCAGGTCCACCGCCCAGCTGTCGGTACGCACCAAGGCCGCCCAACAAGAGCGCCAGGCCACCAGCGGAGGCGCTACCCACCACCACTGCCGTGTTGTTCTTAGCGGGTGCTGATGTAGTGGCAGTGATTGTGGTGGCAGTGGTCTTCGGCCTCGTCGTGCCTGGGGTGGTTGTGGTTGTGGTGGTCGTCGTCGGAGTGGTGGTAGTGGTCGTCGGAGTAGTAGTAGTGGTCGTGGGAGTAGTAGTAGTGGTCGTCGGAGTGGTAGTAGTGGTCGTCGGAGTAGTTGTAGTGGTCGTCGGAGTAGTTGTAGTGGTCGTCGGAGTAGTGGTAGTGGTCGTCGTGGTTTCGGGTTCTGCCGTTGTTGTGGTTTCCAAAGCGCAGTTCATGTCGTTGACAATGCCCACAATTGAATCGGACAGTTCGTCCGCGCGCCAGCCTGTTGAGCGGATTGTGGCCTCGAGTCCGTATTGGTTGAAAAAGTCTCTCCACCAATCGCACACTTCCCCATTCGGCATATTACT
>NW_011645775.1:145925-146494 GCF_000223845.1 Gregarina niphandrodes | reverse complement strand
TAGTGGTCGTCGGAGTAGTAGTAGTGGTCGTCGGAGTAGTAGTAGTAGTGGTCGTCGGAGTAGTTGTAGTGGTCGTCGGAGTAGTTGTAGTGGTCGTCGGAGTAGTTGTAGTGGTCGTCGGAGTAGTGGTAGTGGTCGTCGTGGTTTCGGGTTCTGCCGTTGTTGTGGTTTCCAAAGCGCAGTTCATGTCGTTGACAATGCCCACAATTGAATCGGACAGTTCGTCCGCGCGCCAGCCTGTTGAGCGGATTGTGGCCTCGAGTCCGTATTGGTTGAAAAAGTCTCTCCACCAATCGCACACTTCCCCCATTCGGCATATTACTCCCATGTGGAGATTCTGCTTCTTCAGTTCCGGAATGAACGTGGAAGGGTCAAGATATTGGTATATGGGATCGCAAAGCTGTTCAGTCCAAATATCCGACCACACCAAACTTCCTTCCAGCCTAGAGGAAAGGGGGTGGTTCGATTCCATTCCGTGGTATTTTCCGTAGTCGTCCGTCACTATGATGAAGAGCTTGAGTTCTGACCCCGTATCCGGCTTAATGTACTGCTCAAAAAGGTAGGGGATA
>NW_011645775.1:137530-145727 GCF_000223845.1 Gregarina niphandrodes | reverse complement strand
CTCCCATGTGGAGATTCTGCTTCTTCAGTTCCGGGATGAACGTGGAAGGGTCAAGATATTGGTATATGGGATCGCAAAGCTGTTCAGTCCAAATATCCGACCACACCAAACTTCCTTCCAGCCTAGAGGAAAGGGGGTGGTTCGATTCCATTCCGTGGTATTTTCCGTAGTCGTCCGTCACTATGATGAAGAGCTTGAGTTCTGACCCCGTATTCGGCTTAATGTAGTGATCAAAAAGGTAGGGGATATCGGTCAAAGAGTCTTCCGGCTCATCATCATAAGAGACAGGTGTCTGGCTTCGTGACGTTAGACCATCCCGAACCTGGTCCTTTTTCTCCTCCCACGAAAGAACATTACGGAACGTTACGAACGGCACGGTACAGTCGGTATACCGATCCATAAACGTCGAGAGACCGAAGTCGAAATCTGGGATGGCTTCTTTGAGTTCTTCCGTCCACTGCAAGTAGGTGTCGGGATTCTCCTGAATATATTTGAAATACGTCTTCCGCCATCCTTGATGGATCCACACTCTCACAGGAGTCCCAAGGCATTGACGCTCATCGCTTGCTACGGCGAGCCCGGCAATAAGCAACGCCGACTTCAAGACTGGGTTCATAGTTCACACGTAACACATTTATTGGAGGCTCGGGGTATGAGATATCATAGTGGGAGTCGAGGTGGTCAACAGCGTCGGGACGTCGGTCAGAAACGCAGTGGCGGCAACTTTCGGAACCAACCTGGTGATGCGGAGAACGAGCGGCAGGGTGTTCGTCCCCAGGCTATCCAGGTGTCCGCAGCTCTCGTATCGACTGCGCCTTTTGTTCCCCTCATCTTGGTCCCCCTCCAAGTTTTGGGATGAAATCGTTTCCATTGCCGGTGGATGTGGCAGCCGAGGTGTGTGTGAAAGCAGATATGCCCACGCCGGAAGATAGATCAGTTGTCACTGTGCCGCCATTCTTAGCCCTAAGTAAGACTCCTTGGGTCTGGGAACTCAACCCTCCCCCCCCCCCCCCCCCGAGACTAGACGGTCAATGGTACCCAGCCCCTAACAGCACATCTGACTGCAAGTTTCTAGCATGTGTTTCAGAGGGTCAATTGGATGGTCTGTCTCCTGAGGGCAGGTTGTACAGAATTCATGAGCTAAACCCACAAGAGCGATCTTTATCTCTATGTTGTGCTGAATCGTACGAGATTGTGCATCGTAATTTGATAGGACTCAAGTCCTTACCGTCGCTGCTATATACAGGACAGCTGGTAACTTTGGATGAAGAAAACAAAGCTATTTCAAACGCTGTGTTCCAATGTGACAGGAAAGCGGTAAGAACGAGTAAGCCTTGGACTGGCACATTGCGGATTTTGGTCTATCATCAAAACGGTGTGTTAAACCGATCATCATTGGAAGAGTCATCATTGAACGAATCATCATTGGAAGGGTCATCATTGAACAATATTTCAAATAGCGTATGTGTATTGCGAAGGCTGGCAGAAGAGTCGAAAGCGCATCACCTTGTGGTTTTCGAAGATCCTGTCAATCCCTCACTGTCACTTGGGCGCTCACTGGCTTGCAGTGGACAACTACGATCCAGCTGCCCAATTACAGTCCTGAACCATGCAGCGTGCCGCCTTTTAGTTAATGACGCGGAGCTGCCCATCCTCTTCAGCCCCAAACCCCCTCACTCACTAAGTTCAGCCGCTGGGAATCGCGAACGCGTATTGGAAGACCTCCTCAGTCAGGGATCTGTTCTCCCGGGAGCCTGGATGGCTGGAGTATATTCCGTACACCCCGCCGACCTGGCCTCATACGCCCTCAAGCCTACTGACCTGTGGATTGTTACACCTGAGCCGAACAACCTACCATCGTCGCCGACCGCCGTGTCGACGGCACCCATGTCGGCCACACCCACCTGGTCTCAAGGCCACTACTTGTGGCTCTCGGTACCGAATTTGAGCTGCATCGACATTGGCGCAGGCGGACCTTTATTTAGAAACAACGTCGTCATTTCCTGACAACACTAGGGTGTCCGTACGTCCGGTAGGGCTCCCATAGGCCCGGCAGAGAGTTCGTTGCAACGAGCTCGCGGTGAGACGAGCTGACGTCAAGTGTGTGCAGGCTGTATTTTTTTGTGGTTTCGAAAACACAACTGGAGTATCATGGTTTACAAGCTTGTCCTTGTCCGTCACGGTGAGTCTACCTGGAATAAGGAGAACAGGTTCACTGGCTGGACTGACGTGCCGCTTTCTGAGACTGGCCGTCAGGAGGCGTTGGCTGCCGCTGAGGTGCTGGCAGCGAAGGGTTACAAGTTCGACGTGGCGTTTACTTCTGTGTTGAAGAGAGCGGTGACGACTTGCTGGAGTGTGTTGGAAAACACGGATCAGTGTGCGGTGCCGGTGGAGCAGTCGTGGCGCTTGAACGAACGCCACTATGGCGCCCTTCAGGGTTTGAATAAGGCGGAGACGGCGGAGAAGCACGGCGAGGCGCAGGTGAAGATCTGGAGACGCTCCTACGATGTCTGCCCACCGGCTCTGGAGACCTCGGACGAGAGATTCCCTGGCAACCAGGCTCTGTACAGCAAACTGCCCAAGGACTGCCTGCCCCAGACCGAGAGTCTCAAGACCTGCATCGATCGGGTACTCCCATACTGGCAGGACACTATCGCTCCCCAGGTCTTGGACGGAAAGAATGTTTTGATAGCTGCTCACGGAAACTCCCTCCGAGGCCTTGTCAAGCACCTTGACCAGATGACTGAGGAACAAGTCCTCGAATTGAATATCCCCACCGGAGTGCCGCTCGTGTACGAACTTGACGAGAACCTGAAGCCCATCAAACACTACTACTTAATGGACGAGGCTGAGCTCAAGGCACGTATGGACGCGGTCGCCAACCAAGGCAAGAAGCAGTAATCTTTTTTTTTGTGTGTGCGACGAAGTAGTCTAAAGAGTACCCATACTTGATGATTGACTGAGTGCATCCTGTTGTCACGGGGCATGGGCAAGCTGACTGCAGCTGCGACGACCCGTTTGGCAACTGCCTATTCCCAACCGTCGGTTCAGTATGAGTGAGTCTTATCCAGTCAATATGAGTTATCCAGTTTGCGGATCTAAGGATGGAAGCACTCATGTTGGAAGCAGTCATGTTGGAAGCAGTCATGTTGGAGGGACGGAATGTTTTGATGCCTTATAAAGCTTATTCAAAAGTCCCATGGACGTGGTTACCAATGCATGGTAGTCAGCACCTCGGGCTATGTCCCGCATGCGTTGGAACTCGTCAACGGTGTTATACAGGGATCTGGTCACAGGTTCCATATACTTATGGCCAGTGTTGAGGGTGAGGATGGGTTTGGGTGCTGTGTAAATGGAGGGGAAGGAGGACTCTTTTGGTTTGGATAGATTGGAGAAGAGGTACAGCTGTCGTTCGAAGGGTGGCAGTGTGCGTTCGTAGTCGATTTGTTCTGCGGATTTTTTGAGCTCTTCGCTATGGATTTTACGTTCCGAGCTCCACGAAAAGAGCGTCCGGATCTGTCCAGAAGTTAATAGCTTGTATTGTGTAGCAGTGGTAGTATCCCGATGAGTACTATTCTGCTCCAGGTGGGCTTGTAACAGTTTAAGATTTGCTTGCTCTGTCTTCTGAGCCTCAGCCAGCAACATCGCTTGGGTTACCTTCTTAGCCTTTCGACCCTTCGTCTGTTCCTCCTCTTCCCCATCTTCCTCCAAAACACTCCACGTTCTCGTGCTGTTCGCCAAACGCTGCTGACGAACTCTTGTTATCTTCTCATAGTCGAACCGCTTTTTGCGCTTGCGTGCTTCCTCCTGTCTCAACAACTCTTTCTCACCCTCATTCCCCTCATCACTACTACTGGAAGACTCGAAGAAATCCGAATCAAACTCGTCTGCCACTTCAGCCAGGTCCTCAGAATCAGCGCCCCACTCCGAGTCGTCTTCTTCATTCCATACATTCGCTTGCCAGAACTCGTCTTCTGGCACCGACAGGTCCATACGACCTGGTGATTTTTGTTCAATATTTTACTCTCTCCCTAATGTCCAGCCAGTGGTTCGTCCATCAGCACTGGCTCATCAATTAAGCGCCTGGCAGTCAGCGGTAACCGATGATTGCCGCTGCCGCCGGACAGACACTCAGCTACTATCTACACCCACCCTGACCCCTTCTTAGACCCCTTGTTAAGTTCCCCTCGTGAGTCTGAAACAGCCTACTTGAATATTCTTTCCTTCCAAAATGGGTTCGTTGAAAACAAACCTGCTATACACTATACTATATACTATGCCTCGCTGAATCAGGTAGCATCTTCTCAGCCCGTGTAGTCGACGACCGCGGCACACAGCCGCGGCACACAGCCGCGTCCAAAAGGCATCGCGGCTTACAGACTTACACGCTATCTATGGAGTCTGCTACGTCGATGACGAACCTAAAGAGTACGTCCGACTTTAGCACTCTTTGAAAGGCTTCGTTGACCTGACTGAGTTTGACGTGCTCGCACATGGGTGTAATAGAGTGCTCGTGGCAGAAGTCAATCATGTTCTGAGTTAGTTTGATGCCGCCGACCAGGCTGCCTTGAATGGAGCAGTTTTTCATCACAAGGGCGGTGACGGGCATTGGAATGATTTCATCGACAGGCGGTAGTCCGACAGTTATCAGGGTGCCTAGAGGTTTGAGCAGCCTCATATACTCGGCTAGGGGCTTCCCGGAGACGGCTACTGTATCCAGCAAGTAGTCAAATCGGTTGCCATATTCCTTCATGACACCATCGTTCTTCTCCGGGTCTGAGCCTACCTGAATCATTCCCAAAGCACCTAGCTGCTTAGCCAGCTGCTCCTTGTTCTTGGATCTTGAAATCACATACACCTCATTCGTAGGATTAATTTTGGCTGCAAACTGCACGGCCAAATGGCCAAGACCACCCAGTCCAATGACTCCTATGCGCAGATTACCGCGACTCATATGATTACTTACTATTGGAGCGTAAGTAGTAATACCGGCACACATTAACGGGGCCATATCCCTCAAAATCTCCGGCTTCGTGTCCTTCGGAATCTTCACAGCAAATGCCTTCCGTATCACCACAAATTTCCCATAACCTCCATAAGTAACTTCACCTCTAGTAAAGCCACTAAACGTGTCCACTTGCTTATCACAATGCATTTGACGATCGTCCAAACACGACTCACATTCCAAGCAAGAATCACACATAAATCCAATGCCGACATAATCCCCCTTCTCAAAGCCAGGCTCACTCGACGGCCCATCAATTTGCTCCAGCTCCGATCGACCCGCCATCTCAATCACACCTATGAACTCGTGACCCGGAACACAAGGGTAACGCGTTGTGTGCCAGTCATTCTCAGCCATGTGAATGTCTGTATGGCAGATTCCACAGTACAAAACTCGAACAAGCAACTCGTCCTCCAAAGGATGCCTAATCGTATACTTCCAGGGCACCAACACACCCTTGGTGTTCATCGCCGCGTAGCCAACATTCGGGACACGGTCAACATTGGCCATGGTGGACGACGAACAACAGTTAAGAAGATTAATTTTGAAAAGTTATAGCTTTCTTCACTCTTCCAACTGGAATATCAATACGCGCCGTCCCTTGAGCAAGCGCGCACACGCGTGTGCACACACGCGCGGGCGCACCATCCAACTATCTACCCTTAAAATCTGGTTTTGGCCTTGGCCAATCAACATCCCATTTGCCATCTCACTGACCACTCTCGCTCTCAGATCAAACATCGCCCTTCTTCTTCATCCTGATTCATCAAGCTCCGCCAACAGTTTTTTAAGGATCAATCTTACCGCCACCAAGTCAACAACAGACGTGAGATCGTTCTGCAATATGTGTGCCGCCAGCAGCTTGAGCCGGTCGATTGGGATTTGTTCAGACTCCGCTTTGTGTTTCGCGACCAGCTTCGAAATACATGACATAGTGAGTTGCTCATCTTCAGTCATCACCTTCCACTCCCAGCCCACGCTTTTCTTTGTCGTCATGAGTGCAAAACCGAAAGATTTTCGTCAAGACTACCAGCGGTGCGTGGCGTTAGTCAGCGGCGCGCAGCGACTGTCGTTGCTTGTGGCCGGGAGCAGTTCTGTGGTGAGGGAGGTTGGTGCGTCGGAAAAGGCTATAGGCGGTGCGACAGAGAAAGGAAAAAATGGTTTCTGCCAGCAGAGCGGCGGGCCGCGAACTACAGTCGTTGCGTTGGTGAACTGTTTTGGTCGAATTGTTCGGTTAAATTTTCGGCAGCCGTACTAGTCGCCTTGGCTGCCAAGTGTGTTGTTTACTATGCAAATTGATGCTCATCTACACCTACAGCTGCTTCTCTTCGGAAGTCATCGTCAAAGTCGCCACCCGCAGCCTCCTCTTCCACCGCTAGGTCAGCCGGTCCGCCGCCTATCTGTCGGTACGCTCCCAGGCCGCCCAACAAGAGCGCGAGTGCGCCAGCGGAAGCGCTACCGACCACCACGGCCGTATTGGTCTTAGCGGCAGCAGACGTAGTGCCAGTAACCGTTGCGGTCGTGGTCACGGTTTTCGGAGTGGTTGTCTTCGTCGTGGTGGTTGTCTTCGTCGTGGTGGTGGTCGTAGTGGTGGTGGGGGTTGTAGTGGTGGTGGGGGTCGTAGTCGTGGTGGGGGTCGTAGTCGTGGTAGTAGTGGTCGTTTCGATAGGCGTGCACTGTGCCATGTCGTGCACAGTGCCATGGATGGCATCAGAAATTTCCTGAGCAGTGGTGCCGATAGGACGGATGACGTATTGTCCGATGTCTTTGTCCCATCCGAGATCACTAAAGACGTTATCCCACCATTCGCAAACCTCGTCATTAGTGCAGAACACAACCATGGTCAAGCCTTGTTCTTTCACGTCCCCAAAGATGGTCGCCGTCTCCAGGTACTGGTACCTTGGGTCGCAAAGTTCCTGGTATTTCGGTTCAGGCCATACCTGATCGCCCTGCATAGCAGGGTTCGTGGGGTGGTTCGATTCCATTCCTTGATACTTGCCGTAGTCATCTGTGACGATGATGAAGATTTTTACCTTTGGCCACCAATGCCGGAGATACTTTTCCCAGAAGAAGAACGGAATAGCTGTCAACGAGTCTTCGGGGCCATCATCTTCATCTTGCTCGTCGATATTATCGGTAAGTAAACCTACACGAACATTCACCAGATCCTCCCACGTCAGGACCATCAGGAACTGAGTGAACGTGGTTGCACCCGGTTCCGACGCGGTCCCTGAACGTGGAGAACCCGACGCCAAAGTAATCGGTCCATGTCTCCTTTTTGAGTTAATAGATCCACTGCATATAAGTATTCGCTCGGATGTGTCTTCGCGAAATAGATTCATACCAAACCATTACAGTTGACTCAGTCTGCTCGGGGTTAAGGCTGTGGGGTTCAGGTGTTATCATAGGTCTTCTTCCGTCATCGGTGAATTACTTGCGTCCAGATCATTCGCGAGGATGGCCCGATGCGTGCTTTTCTTGGCTGTGAAAAAATGGATGAAAGATTTTCCTCATGTAGAGCGCAACGTTCGTAAAATATTAGAAGACCATACACGCCTCACAATTCGCCTTTCAAATGACGTACACAGACACCTACAGCATACACTCGTGCACGTTAGACCGACGTTTCCAATATTGGACACTTCCAACATTGGACACTTCCAACATTGGACACTTCCAACATTGGACACTTCCAACATTGGACACTTCCAATATTAGATACTTCCGACGTTAATCATAGTCGCAACATTCAGGAGGTGAACTGGAATGAACTTAGAGCGAAGATTTGGAGTGTAGCTGGTCACAAAGACTACTCGACAACGATTCCAGTGCTATTTGCGGCCAGCCTGAGAGACCGTCTTGGTATAATACATGCGGCCATCAAACGGTTACAATATATGGGTGGTGAAGTTATGTCCCAGTTAGTGTCTTTGGAACCGGTCTTAATCTCCTCCAGAGCAAGTCAACCAGACGGCGGGTCACTCCCGACCGCACCAAATAGTTCAGGACGTGGTTCGGCTGCAGGACACGTTTCACCAAGCAGAGACCCGGAAGTTAGTTCAGCACACCAGAAAAAAAGGAGAACCAGCAGTCGAGGCGAGGCTCATGGGAGTCAGGGCTCAGGACCTCCTCCCAGGAATAACTCCCAGGCGTGCGGCGACTCGGGTGCTAACTCTGTCCGGGACTCGGTCA
>NW_011645775.1:135387-137510 GCF_000223845.1 Gregarina niphandrodes | reverse complement strand
CCAACATTGGACACTTCCAATATTAGACACTTCCATCATTGGACACTTCCAATATTAGATACTTCCGACGTTAATCATAGTCGCAACATTCAGGAGGTGAACTGGAATGAACTTAGAGCGAAGATTTGGAGTGTAGCTGGTCACAAAGACTACTCGACAACGATTCCAGTGCTATTTGCGGCCAGCCTGAGAGACCGTCTTGGTATAATACATGCGGCCATCAAACGGTTACAATATATGGGTGGTGAAGTTATGTCCCAGTTAGTGTCTTTGGAACCGGTCTTAATCTCCTCCAGAGCAAGTCAACCAGACGGCGGGTCACTCCCGACCGCACCAAATAGTTCAGGACGTGGTTCGGCTGCAGGACACGTTTCACCAAGCAGAGACCCGGAAGTTAGTTCAGCACACCAGAAAAAAAGGAGAACCAGCAGTCGAGGCGAGGCTCATGGGAGTCAGGGCTCAGGACCTCCTCCCAGGAATAACTCCCAGGCGTGCGGCGACTCGGGTGCTAACTCTGTCCGGGACTCGGTCAGGAGCTCGGTCGCTCCCGATACTTTCGACGAACGACGCTTTCTTTACGACTCCTTTATGGCCCACTCAGCCGCCGGCAAACACAGGAATAAAGGATCGAAGTTCGGCGGGTTGGAAAGCCGAGAGTCCATCGGAGGATCCAGATCTGAGATATCTCGATTGAAAGAACTTAAAGTGACTGAATCACATTTCACACACACACTGCGGAAAGCAAGGGGAAACAAGAGCAGAGGAGGCACACCGGATCTGCGCACCACCTCATCGGTACAAGTCACTCAGCAGGTACTTGACTGTGGTGCATTTGATTCTAGTGTGTTCGATTCTGATCGGGCCGTCGGAATTCTAGGACGTGAAGTTTTCCACCCAGATCTCTTTCAAGCGGACTTTCTCGAGTTAGACAGAACCGCCGGAGACACGGAATGGCTGGAGGAAATATCCGACCTTCCACCAACCTTAAGAAATACACCAACTAGAAAGGACTCGCCTGGAAAGGACTCGCCTCAGTCGTTCCTTGCAAAGCCTGGGTCTCCGACTCGCGGGGTGGAGACCTCGCACGGGTCACCGACGATCATCGTCAACCCATTTCCGGCTCCGTACTTCTCTCCGTTCGTGCCGGTGTCTCCGCGACCCGTGTCAGAGCGATCCTTGTCGAACCGCGGCTCAATGGACCGAAGCTCAGTGGACAGAAGCTCAGTGGACCGAAGCTCAGTGGACGCCGGTATGCCTTGTTGCTCGTTGGCCGTCAGTATGTCTCGTGGTTCTATGCCTCGTGGTTCAGTGCCACACAGCATCCGAATGCTTCACGGCGGCACGGCGTCTCCCGGAGGCAGCAGCATCGAATCCACAGAGGTGCATCATGCCCCCAACGACCATGCCTTCAGCGACCGCTCTGCCACCGAAGGCAGAAGCGAGCCAGCTACTCAACTAGGTGACGAGCCAACTACTCGACTGGTTGGCACAGAGCTTGACGGGATGATCACGGTTGTGCGCGAAGTGGGCATGGACGATCTTACAGGCTCGGGGTTCGTGCAGCCAGCCGTCGATATACAGTGCTGTCCGAATGACTCGTGCCGTCGGGACGACATTGTCGACAGACTGAGGCAGGCCCTCACAATTGTCCTCACAGACTCCGAAGACGCAGACTCCGAAGACGCTGTCACTGACCCTCTGTGTGCTGCCACTGACCCTCTGTGTGCTGCCACTGACCCTCAGGATGCCGTTGTCGAAAATCACTCCGTAGAGGGAAATCCCTTGGAGAAAGATTCGGGAAACAACTCCGGAGAGGCGGAAGGGGCAAGGGTCCGAGACGTCCGGCCCGACGACCAAGGCTGGAGTGACTGGAATGAATGGAAGAAGACCAGTCCGTTACTCAACGAGGATTTGGGACTATTGCCCTTGGACATCCTCAAGAAAGTCGCAGTCATGCTAGGCCTCAAATCCAACGTAGGCACACACATTCTTCACAGAGCTGGGACTCGTGTCGAAGACAGTGATCGCCGGCACTTGCTTGCCCGTAAATAAGTTCCCTCCAGCCAGTGATTTGGTACCTCCGTAGTCTAAAAAAGAGATCCTAAAGGACTTAACATACATTG
>NW_011645775.1:132108-135279 GCF_000223845.1 Gregarina niphandrodes | reverse complement strand
ATGGAAGAAGACCAGTCCGTTACTCAACGAGGATTTGGGACTATTGCCCTTGGACATCCTCAAGAAAGTCGCAGTCATGCTAGGCCTCAAATCCAACGTAGGCACACACATTCTTCACAGAGCTGGGACTCGTGTCGAAGACAGTGATCGCCGGCACTTGCTTGCCCGTAAATAAGTTCCCTCCAGCCAGTGATTTGGTACCTCCGTAGTCTAAAAAAGAGATCCTAAAGGACTTAACATACATTGTAGCCAAAGTAAAGCGACTCGACCAAAATATATAGTCATCAACAGGTATATAATCAGTCACGGAGAGCGACATGTATATAATCAGTCACGGAGAGCGACTCCCGGCCCGATACTCCCGTTCTGTGTGGACGCAGGCACTCCTCTGCCTCTTCTTGTCCCTCGCTCTCATCTCCTTCGGTCCTCTCCCTCTTTCCTCCGGACCTCGGTCCTGCGCAGTACGTCTATTGGCAATGGTATGGTTGTCCGAGCCATTCCTCTTAGACCTCATGGCGTCTATTTGATACCTACCATTTGCTGTTCATTGGGCACGAGTTGGCCAGGAGATTGGGCACGAGTTGGCGTTCATTTCATTGGCCACGAGCTATTGCCGTGCGTGATGAGCTCATTCATCGTCAGCCTTCATTCCCAGCTTGTCCAATAGGCAGCTGGCATACTGGAAAAAAAAACGGATTGGGACGCGGTGCGGTGGGCTTACGTCTTGGAACTCGTCTTTTTGTCTGGTGACTTCTTCAAGCCTCTCTCTCAGAGACTCGTTTTCTTGCCGCAGCTTCTCAGTCATATCTTCATCCTTTTTGCTCTTCGGCTGCACCGACCCTTTCCCCTCCAACTGGGCGACAAGGGCTTGTCGCTCTGTAGCTAACCGACCGTTCTCGTCCTCCAATTTAAGCAATTTCAGCCTCATATTTTGGATCTCTTTTTCAGACAGGGAGTTCTTAGTTTGCGCCCTGAGCTGCTCGAGCTCCCTAGCCTGGTCATCTAACAACGTTTGAGTGGAGTACAAACTCGTCTCCGCATTCTTATACTTAGCTCGGAGATCATCCAACTCCACCTTTAGTTTCTCCTGAGTTTCTTGCGCTTCTTTCATCAAGCCCCTCGCCCTGCTTTTCAAGGAATAGTATCGTTTCTCAAACATACCAATAGCTTCCCGCTGCTGCTCGACCTGAAATGGGAGTGACATCTGGTGGGGTGGGGTCCCCCGTCTGGTGGGGTGGGGTCCCCCGTCTGGTGGGGTGGGGTCCCCCGTCTGGTGGGGTGGGGTCCCCCCGTCTGGTGGTGGGGTCCCCGTCTGGTGGGGTGGGGTCCCCCGTCTGGTGGGGTGGGGTCCCCCGTCTGGTGGGGTGGGGTCCCCCGTCTGGTGGTGCGGTAACTCACATAGCTAAGGTGACTCACTTCCCTTTGTCGGGAGGACTCCAGCAGTTTTTCAAGCTCGCGAATCGTTTGTCGCAAGTTGACACAGTCATCTAGCGCGCGACGTCTCGACGAGTCCAGCAGATGGCAGAAGACCAGAATTTCATCAGTCAGGCCGGCCAACTCGCCACTCGCCTGCTTGGCGGCCCCGGCAGGCGCCACGGCAGCAGACGAAGACTGTCTCCGCATCGGCTTGTCGACTTCCTTAGTCGAACCACCAGCTGTCGATTGCGGTGAAGAAACTCCCGACATCTGACCTCGTCCTGCTGACGACGCCGTGCCCGCCGCACTCAATTTGGCCATGCGCATTCGGATTTGCTCCACACTCATACCGCCCTATAACAAGAACCTCATCACCCTTCCCTCTCTGCTGGGGCGCTCCTTTTCCCGTTATTCGTCACTCCCTTTCCCGTCCTGCGTAGCCCTCTTGTTCTAGGTGACCCATCCACCACCATCTTACGTGAGCTCGCTCATTCTCTTTGTTCATTCCCAGAAAAAAACCCAAGACCAAAACAAGGACCAAGAAGAGCGCAACCTACCGACCCTCCCAGTCGTAACTCCCAGTCACAACTCACCACGTTCCAGATCATGCATTTATTACCCAGAGAGACAGAGGCCTCTCCACCCAGCCCAGCCATCTACCAGCCGTGCTGGTCCGCTGTCTGGTCCTCCACTGCCTGTTCTGTATCAACGGTCGTATCATTCGGCTCAGCCGTCGCCGACAGGTCCGCAGATGGCGTGCTTCCAGCTGCAGCTTCTTGCTGGAGAGCCGCTTGTTGGGCAGCCTCGCGTTGAGCCAGTATGTCCGCAACCCCCGGGTCTAAACAAGCTTTGATAGCTTCGTGTGTCTTAGAGAGAATTCCTTTACGATCCGTCTGCACGAGCTGACCATGAGCCTGGTACAACTTCGCGACGCTTTCGGTTTCAACGACAGCGACAAATGTCCGGGTGGCATCCTCAAGCGTCTGCGCCGGCGCATTCGGAAAAGAGACTTGGCGCTTTTGCGCATATAATTCCGACGCTGCTTCCAAACTGCAGGCACCCAACACGGCTTGCGGTGTCGTCGTGACGGCCGCGAGAGCCAGCAACAACGTTTCGGATCCTTGCGCTTTCACCACGGCCTGGGAAGCTTTCATGATCTAAATTTTTTAAGACCGACAGGCCCACCGATCCGTGACCGACCGACCGACCGACCGACCGACCGGCCGGTGCTGTGAGGCGAAAATCGCACAAGACGCTTCATGATTGCCAGCCAGGCCGGGCCGCTCTATGAGGCGTCGCGAATCTACGGCATGGCGTCCGTGAGACTCGACGCCAGATCGGCCGCCCAATCAATCAAATATCACGGGCTGTATAAAATCCCCCCCCCCTTCCGTCCTTTGCATAGAAGCGTCGATCTCCGCTCTTGACCTCACCTCATGATAGAGCCGATGCTTGTAGGCGACTGACGGCGCGTGAATTGCTCCGTGGTATTCTCCGAACCGTCTGTATCACGTCAGACCCGACAGACAGCGGCCCGAATCCGAGGCCTGTATATTTCACTAAATCGGTAATCGAGGACGCTGTACGCTTCAATTGATTGGTAATCGGCGAAGATTGATGGCTTTCTCCAAGGAGACCTGACTCTCTGCCGAAGCGGCTCGGCTGGCCCCTTGAGGTGGTTACTGCGGCATAGCACTGTTCACGGAAAGAAGAACAACGCCGTTTTTCTGGGACGGGCAATCCCCCCCCCTCTGG
>NW_011645775.1:124601-131738 GCF_000223845.1 Gregarina niphandrodes | reverse complement strand
CCTGCTTCCTGAAGCATATCGAATCTGCCAAGCTGTATAATCTGAACCCCCAAGACCGGAACGTTCAACCGCGATCCGAGACCAGCATCATTTATTATTGTCCGCGACATGTATCGCCAATGCGTGTTATTGTGTTTTTACGAGTTGGAGAAAACGTGATGGTTTGACGAACATGCCGTTAATGTGAGTGGCAATGGTGATTACAGAAATCGCATGTTGTAGTGCAACCTGACGTCTCCTTGCAGCCTGGGTTACCTGTCGCATCCTTATTGGGATCGACCTTAATGGGATCGACGTTATTTGCGAACCGAGGTTAACGATACTGGAACCGAGGTCAACGATACTGGAACCGAGGTTAACGATACTGGAACCGAGGTCAACGATACTGGAAGTCATTTGGGTTCGCTTCCCCAGATCGCTTCCCCAGATCATTTCCCTGACGCCATCAAGAATGATTTGGCACGGCCGGCAGCGGTTGTATTTATAAACTATCAAGCGCTAGTTTACTGGGCTTAGTGAGTTCGTGTGTCGTTACCGTGTTCTCTCCCGCTACTTGGCGCCGAAGGTTGTACAGAAGTGGTGGTCGAAGGTCTTGCTCGATGGTCGTGCCTGGGGTCTCATCTTTCGTTCTTGGTTGCTCCCTTGGTTCTTGTCGTCAAAGGTGGTTTACCTTCGTGGTGACGACGAGCCCGTTGGTGGTTGGGTGCCGGTTGAGCTTAGTAGCTTCTGGGTCTGTCGGTCGGTCGGTCGGTTGCGGGTGGTCGGTTTGATTCCGTCACAAAAGAAGGAGAAATAAAATTATAGGAAATTTTCAAAAGATGGTGCGTGGCGTAATTTGCGAGGAGAAACAAGTGCCCCTGTCGCTGCTGCTGGCGGAGGCGGTAGCCGCGCAGGCGGGTGACGTGAAGGCTGCGACCACTTCAGAGGTCGCTGCTGACCCTAAGGCTGATGCAGGCCCCGTGGCGTTGACGCCTGAGCAGGCAGTTAAGGCGGTAGTGGCCATCCGGTTGCAGCACGGCATGAGCAGTGGTAACGCAGCCATAGAGGGCCCCGCGCTGGCTATGGAAAAGGCCTTCAGAGAGGCGGGTGAGAAATTAGTCAAGGGTGAAGCCGTGGACACGCAAGCGCTCAAGAAGGTTGTGGTGGAACCCCGGGATGCACATCTCATCAAGGACATTGCCGACGCCAAGAAGACCGCCGAACGTTTCTTCTGGGAAGGCAGCATGCGCAGTCTCTCCAGAGACACATACCCTTCCTTGATGGCCCTCCTTAACGGCACCATGAGCTACGACGAGGAACAAACCGCCGCTCTTAGCAAACTCCTCAAGGACCCGGAGCTTTCCCGAATACTCTCACCGGAGATGAGAAACTTGTTCCAATACCTTTCCGGTATGAGACAACCTGGTGCTGGCGATGACGACGACGAGGATTTCGTCAGCGATGAACTTAGCGACGAGGATGACAGCCTCGAAGACTCCGCCTAACTTTTCTTTCGTTAACCTTGTAGATAGCTAATCGTAGGGGCAATATGACCCGTGGACAATATACAATCAAACCGCCTTTATCCGGCTGTACGACGAGGTTTATCTACGGGGTTTATGTATCATGCTTTATAAGTATCATGCTTTATAAGTCTGCTCTGTAACTAACCAAGTAACTGGTTGTTAGTAGTTAGTTAGGTTATACTCTGTTATACGGGTGCATGGCGTTACACTGTGTCGTTACACTGCACCGCGTCAGTATCGTGTCACATACACTGTATCATCTTTATCACGCTGGGCCCTTCCAGGTTCTTGATTGCTGCGCTGGGCTGGTTCAGCAGTTGTGTGGTAGACAACTGTTTGCGGCCATTACAGTATACTGCGAAGCAGTTGTCTCAATGTGAACTGCTTACGTGTCAGGTTTCCATCCGCCTTGGAGTACTCGACTCTAAAGCGTAGCTGAAAATGGCTGCCAATAACGGGAGCATTTTTGTAGCTAACCCGCTCCCCGTTCAACGTCATCGCAACTGAACTATTGGCGGAGTCAATCACTGAACATAGCTCCGTATCTCGATCGGCAACACAAAGAGCGAACCTACCGTTTGAGATTCTGCAATATGGGAGTTATGTTCCGCTACGCACGTGTGCCTTAATCGTCTTAAGAAGTTTGAAGTGCCCGCATCAACAAGTTAAAGCTCTTGGTGGTGGTAGACCTTGGAGTTACTAAGGTCTGCCACCTGGGCTAATACACCTGGGTCACCCCATGTGTCATCTTACATAACGGCCTCCACTTGGTTGGTAGAGCACTGGTCATCCAGAGGAAGGTCCACTTTGGAGTCATCATCCAAAACCACACCTTCGCTCTCAGTCACTCTCACCTGAGGCCTGCAAGACGTGTCACGGCAAAGCCGAGGCGGCAAGTATGCCACGGCCCGTGGTGCAGTGGTGTGCTACGTCGGTAGTGTTCATTGTTACGCATTCCGGAGGTTGAAGGTTCGGTACGAGCAATGGTCGGCTTCTGTTTGTGCGTCGACTCGGGTCTGGGTAGGTTGCTGGGTTGTAGTTGGGGTTGTAGTATCAGTGCTGGGAATGAGTAGTAAGTGCTGGCTGTTGAGTGCAGAGTCCGAAAGGTCATTTTCGTATTCGCCAAGCACTTTTACTCGGACTAAACCTCGACTAGGAATATGTGGCAGTTCCGGCAACCCCTCTCGAAGGTAGCTGTCCAGCTGCACGCGTTCCCGAAGGGGCAAGCCGATGACCAACGTGGCAGCGAAACCAATTAATTTAAGAAGGTGCATTGTTATGGAAACGTTTCCCCCACCAGAAACGTTTCCCCGAGCGGAAACATTTCCCCGAGTGGAAACATTTCCCCGAGTGGAAACATTTCCTGAAGCAAAAACGTTTCACGGAGATGCGGAGTCACAAACCACGGCCGCCTCGCCTCCTGCTTTGCCTCCCAGGTCAATGGAACTGTGGCCGCTCGACAGAAGAACCACTAAATACCCTTCGCTTCCGAACCCGTCACCCGGACTTCTTCCGGACGTGTGCTTTTCAGTGCAGCGTCCCATCCTTTTTCAGGGAGCTACCGACTTGTCCCGCGCTTCTTCCAATACCCACTTCAGAGTCCCACACATTGCGGCCTCACACCCTGAAGCCACACACTCTAGCGCCGTACACCTTGGAGCCGGACTCTCTGGAGCTCAGGACACCTTCCCGACGCTACCCCCGTTCCCGGCTGCTTTGTTGCGTGGAGGGACTTACCGCGCATCACCCAGAGCCGCTGCTGTGACCACGGTCGCATACCCGCTTGTGACTCCTCAAAATGCGCCTCAAAAACAGTACCAGAATGATGCACACGGCGTGAGTGGTGAAATTGAACGTGGAACGGGTTCCCACGGAACGGGCTCGCACGACTCTGAGTTGTTCGGGGTGGGTCTGAATGAAACCGGTTCGCAGGAGGCCGGCTCGCACTATTCCCGTTCGCACGACCCAAGTTCCCGCGAAACGGGTCTGTACGACTCCGGTTCTCGCGAAACGGGTTCTGCCGACTTGGTTGGACACGATCCGCAGCTATACGGCCTGGAGTCGGGTCCAGTCCCGTTACGAAGAAATCCAGGGTACATGTACCTGACCACTCCGGAGCGGTCGACTCTAGAGCGTGCTGTTCCAGGACCGGTTGGGTCGTCTTTGTTGGGTGAGTGTCAGGCGCCGTGTTGCGTGCCCGAAGGTGCCACGTCTCCCCCGAATGGGGTTTCTCCGAATGGGGTGGCGAATAATGGCCGACGGGTGCCTCCGATGCCGGCGTTTATGTGTGACCCGGTGGCGGATAAGGAGATTGAGCGACTGAGTGCTCAAGCGGAGAACGCGTACGCGTTGCCAGTAGTGAAGGCGTTGCGAGCGAGTGAGGTCACGGGTCGGAGTCTGGAGGACTTGGACGCGTTGTATCGACGTATGTTCCGCGAGCTGGCCCAAGAGGATGTTCAGTGGTACCGTCTGATGAGTCCGTATGACCTGGTGATCCGCGAACAGGATCGCTGTCAAGGGCTTTGGACCTTTGCGGCCGACAGCTGCACAATCCTTATCGACAAGCTAGCAACCACACTTCGACTCAAAGTCAGCACTATGGAACTAGACAGCCTCTACGACGAACGGCAATTACTACAGAAGCAAGACGTGCGCAACCACGCCTGGGCGGGGCACGCCGAACGAACCCTCGCACTCCAATACAAGTGCCGCAAACTCGTCTGGAAAGCGCTTTACGCGCAACGGTACCACCGATTTGAACTCGCCCGTAAAAGACGAAACGAGCGCGTTTGGACTATGTGGTACACACGCAGGTACCTTCAGTAGGTCCGGGCGGGGATACTCCCCCCCGGGGATACTCCCCCCCCCCCCCCTTCGACCTGGGAGTTTTTGCGCCGAGGTGGGGAGTCTTTGCACCGGGGGGGGGATGCAGTGATCCAGGACGGGTGGTGGAAATGCAGGGTGAACTCGGGAGGGGTGGAGACCCCCGTTTTTGTTAACGGGTTTTGTGGCAATGCGGGGTTCAGTTATGGGCGATGTGAGTCCGTGTCAAACGTTGCTAAAGGTTTCCGCGAGCAAGAGAACACGACGTCTGATGCTAACGGAGCTACAAACGAGCGTAATTCCAGGTAGACTCACTGGGGCAGCCTAGTGACAGCCTATTGTCAGACTTATTCCATATATCTCTTCTGCCGCCGGAGATGATCCTCATGGAAGTACCACGACAACTGTCGTTATTCCCCGAGACCAGAAGAGTTTTGAAACACCAAGACGTCCCTAAAAGTCTTCATGACCAGGTCCTCAGCCTCGTTCCCAAAGATACCCTCGCTTGTAAAGACCTTCCCCACCGAGCATCTCTAACAGGCCTGTCCCCTAATCCCCTACCAGGCCTGCCACCAAGTCCCCTACCCGATAGTACACCAGCAGTGTAACATACACCGTGTGTACCAAGCACAGAGCGGCGCGTCAGCATGAGTGCTACACATCTGTGTGTGCACGAAAGATGACTTCTTGTTATTCTAGCTAGAAATCCGACACCTGGTCCGAAGTCGGTAAATAGCCGCATAACAGTGGAGAATTTGGTGAACATACTCTTTGCAGAATGTCTGTTATTTCTTTGGGGGCTGTGGGATCTAGGTGACTTGCCTGAACCGTTTGAGACGGTTGCGAGATTAGGGAGAGTCCATGTAAGGAACAGAAGGCTAATATTGTATGGGAAGACGTTTCCTTGGCTACAAGGATCTGTGTGGCACACGGTTACCTTAGCGGATGGGCAGTCGTACCCTCCCGGTTTGGGAGACGTCTGGAGTGCTGAAGGTGATGGGGTAATGGGTGTGGTTAGTTTGTTGCACTTAGCTGTGGAGTTGAAGCGCGACGTTTGGATGGATGCCGCATCACAATGTTGTTTACGAAGTGTTAATATCTGCAGTCATGAGGATGAGGCCGTCGAGTGCGGTATGGACAGTGACTTCGGTCCAAATCCCGATTCTGGCTCACGAGCGGACTCAAAAAGGGGCCGCTCTACTTCGAGAGGCCGCTCCACTTCAAGGAGGTGTTCGGGAGGACAGAGGTGCGAGCTGCGGAGTATACGGAGATACTATGCTGAGGATGAGCCACCAAATAGCCCGGCCGATGACCAACTTGAAATAGCCCTAACAATGCATGATCGTGGAGACCTGTATGATCGTGGAGACCTGTATGATCGTGGAGACCTGTATGATCGTGGAGACCTGCATGATCGTGGAGACCTGTATGATCATGGAGTTGTGGGGGCACACGTAGTTGAAAAGCCGAATTCATATGTACGGGTAGTAGTTAGTTGTTTAGACCACGTTTGCTGGCAGATAGTTCTACCTTCTCATGGGCTTATGCATGTTCCGGAGGTGATCATAAGACCAAGAGAAGAATCGGACTCGTTTTGTTACCTTTACAACTTTATGTTGGATGCCGATAGGAATTACAAAGTTGGCAACCCCAAGTCGTTCTGCTTGGGTGGCCTAACCGTGAAGGAAGATTCGTTGATTTACCCGCTAGCCATCGAAAGATTGCACAGATTAAACCACCGCAGAATATCTGCAGTTATTGCACTGGAAATGATTTCGTGTTATGGACAAGGCAAATGTGATACTACTGCTTCCATGACTGCTGCTTCCACGACGGCTGGTGAGAAATTTACTAGTAATCGCAATGGTCAGCAGTTTAATAGTTTCGAACAATTCATGGAGTGCTGGAGTCTTTATATGTCCCTAGATCCTGAAGAAGTGCTGGCAATGTGTAGATCGCATACTTTATATGGTGTTAGTAATCTGAACGCTATCAGTTTGAATTATATCAGGCACATAAGTCATCAGGGGGATTATTATGATGAGTTGAATACGATAAAAGGGAAGCCGATGGTAATATCCAGCGGTGAACACATGACTAAAAAGACTGAACGTATATTGTATGCTGGTGAACGACTGGAGACAATTGATGAAGAAATAATAAATTACGGCCTGAATGGGATGAATTCAGCTGACTGTTATTTGCGCAAATTATGCAAACTCACGTGTGCTATAATATACAAATGTTTATTATGCGCTAAATGTATCAGCATTCACACCGGACAGTATCAAACGTTTGTTTCCAAGTTTACGAAAGCGCCCGATGCAGTTTACAACTTTATTAGAAACAAAGTTAACATAAAAACAAGCTCGCAGTTATTTGTCATCACTAACAATCCGGCTAGTTATCATGACCTATTTGGATTAATAATTACGCTATTCTGTAAGCCGCCATCTATTACACTGCATCATTGGCTTTTAAGCAATTGTCATGACGTGATTGTTAAGAATGATTCGTTGGAAATGACCGGTACAATACGGTTTTATATATCGTTATTTCTGAACTATTTATTGGACCATTATGACTATGAATGCTTGGTTCTAATTTGTAAGCTATTATGGATCTATAAAATAGATAAGGAAACTAGGTATATCCTTATGGCTTTAATACGGAAGCTGATATCTCCTGAGTCTGTAAACAAGAAATCACATGGGGATAATAGTACTTTGGATAATAGTACTTTGGACAATAGCACTTTAGACAATAGCACTTTAGTAGACAATAGTTCTTCTGGCAAAGATTCATTTGG
>NW_011645775.1:91413-124581 GCF_000223845.1 Gregarina niphandrodes | reverse complement strand
TCCGGCTAGTTATCATGACCTATTTGGATTAATAATTACGCTATTCTGTAAGCCGCCATCTATTACACTGCATCATTGGCTTTTAAGCAATTGTCATGACGTGATTGTTAAGAATGATTCGTTGGAAATGACCGGTACAATACGGTTTTATATATCGTTATTTCTGAACTATTTATTGGACCATTATGACTATGAATGCTTGGTTCTAATTTGTAAGCTATTATGGATCTATAAAATAGATAAGGAAACTAGGTATATCCTTATGGCTTTAATACGGAAGCTGATATCTCCTGAGTCTGTAAACAAGAAATCACATGGGGATAATAGTACTTTGGATAATAGTACTTTGGACAATAGCACTTTAGACAATAGCACTTTAGTAGACAATAGTTCTTCTGGCAAAGATTCATTTGGTGATATAGTGCTGCGAATAGGTAATGGGGAAGCAAGTAAGCTGCCAGGCAAGATGATCAAAAGTTACGAATCATTGTTGCCGATGCTGGCTACCATATTAGAAAGCAAATTTAAGAGTATTCCTATGGACCCATTGCATTGTTTAATGCACATAGATGGGTTGAATTATTCGGATATCTACGCTTTGCTAGAATGTGATCATATTGGTACACCGAGTACTACCAACCGTGGTGGTCGTATGATTAATGAGATTATATCATACATAAGTAAGCATGGTCGCCCGGGATCTCGAAAGATTCAAAGCGTTAAGATAAACAGATTAATTCAATACCTATTGATATTATTGAAGAATGAAAAGTCATGGTACTCTCAGAACTTTGCGTATTCTCGAGAGGTTAACTTTAACATTTATGGTGTCTGTCTTATGGTACTATCCGACTATCTCTTACCTAATCTTCATCTCATTCATGTAGCTACCGGATTCTATGAAATCAAGAAAGCTTTGTGCGAATCGAGCACATCGATGCCAAGCACATCGATGTCGAGCACATCGATGTCAAGCACATCGATGTCAGCTTACAACCAGATTTTGAACATTATAAATTCAAATGAGATCGACGGTTTGAATAATCGTCTATACAAACAGGTTTATCAGGTTGCCAAAGTAGGTCATTGTTACGAGATCTTAAAAGAGTGTACTTTATGTATGGCTAAAGAGCTCGGATGTTACCATATCATTAATGGGTTTGTCAATAGTCTTACACTACTACCTCATATATATCAACATGTATTGACTACTCTACTATTACAATATCTTAAAGAAAACCATAACTCTGATGGTCCTGTTGTAAAAAAAATTAATATGTACTTTACAGAAATACTCCAGACTCGTCTTACAGCAGAAGAAAAATCCTCCTCATTCGTTATCGAAAGTTTAAAGACAATACAATCAATAATTATCGATGCTATTGAAGCATGTAGACATGCCTATGGAACCCATCACCCCTTCTTTGATCTACAGGATATCCATCTATTGATTCATGTTTCTATCGAAAACGGTTACAAGCATAAAGCACAATTACTTTGTGAACAATATTTATCACAACGATTCTACACATCATTCCCTCCAACATATTTCTCCGACTTCAAAAACAGTAATCCCACTCACCACCTAACCTCATTTCCATAACACACGTATATTAGTATATATAACACACGCGTGTATTAATATATATAACACACGCGTGTATTAATATATATAACACACGCGTGTACTACCTCCACATGGTCATAATATCTTTCCGCCATACTTATAGACAAGTCGCCGGAACTCGACATCTACATGCACGATAACGAGGATGTGATTCAAATATATGAAACATGTACCATGCTTTCTAATAGTAACTCTTACGAAGAAATCTGGTTGTCATCACTAGAGAATTATTGCGACTCCGTTTACGATAGACTCAAGGTCGTGAAGGATCCAGCAAACCATAATAGGAAAATGCATGAAGCCGAAACATCAAGACTGACCCAATTGTGCGGAACATTATGTGCTGAGAATATACTCAAGCTGAAAGACTGGAGCGGGATAGTATGTATATGGGATTCCGTTTATACACTACCAAGTCAACTCCTATGCCACCGATACCAAAATTCTGACGGGATCCTTGATGATGAACAAACCAGGATGGACTCGGGAGCAGGATGGACACTGATGGATTGTGATGCAGAAGTCGTCGCCGCGGCTGTCGGGGATGACGGACATCGTCAATGCCATAGATGTGAACTGTGCGTGTGTGATTGTCTTTGCAATTGCCCGTTTGCGAATGATAGACAAGCGTTATCTCAACATCATGTCATCAATACAAAAGAAAATCGATATAAAGTGGGTAAACAATTGAGACTAATTGACGCACTGGGAAGCCTTGGACAGAGTGCGGCGGTTAGCGTCCCTTTGGAGTCAATAAGATTGGACCTACTTAAACAAAAATTCAATTCAAACACATTAGTTAGTCAATGGATATCTGCTCATACCGAGAAAGAGAGCAAGCCATATCTGTTAAAATCGCTGGTGCAGAGCGTTTCAGAAATATTCGATTTAGACATAAGTATTACAAATGAAGATCTTGAAAATTCTGTTAATCACACGCGTGTGCTGAATGGAAATAATTGTATTCTATCAACTGATGACTTTCAGCAGTCCGAGGACTTCAAAAAACTTACTTCTGTATCCCTCGATTTTAGATCGCTAGAGAAAATAGATCACGTTGACCAGAATTATTACGAAATTATAAGCTCAGTGGATAGCTATCCCAGCGACTGTTTCTTCCGTCTCGATTTTGCGCACAAATTGTATTCCATTATACATGAGGAGATGTATGAAAGAACGGTGGATGAGAGGTCTAGAGGTACAGCTGTGGATCATTCGCGGTCTGAAGTGGAGCAGAAATTGGGTGAAAATAGATTTGGCGAAAGAGAACGAGCAGCACTAGAGTTATGGGAATCGCCCCTGAATAGTGTTACCAAGGTGTCCCTATGCGAATTGTTTAATCGCTGTCTGGAGGAATATTTGGTGTGTGCAAGTTTAGATGATACCATCAGTTCGACTTGTATTTTAAGATGGTTGTGTTTGCTGTGTGGGCTAGCAACGCATAGTCCAATTGGGAGTCATAAGAGCCGGCCACGGGTCGTCATTGACGAGCTCTGTATAGTCCGTAAGGAGTTGCTGGGTCGATTGTGCTCGATGAATTATGATTTAATCCAGAAAGTACCGATCCGAGTTTGGTTTAGTGTTCTGCCACAGTTGGTTTGTCGTTGCTCTGTTGACGTTGTGGGACCGACGATATGTGTGCCTTTGATAGCTTCCTTATTGATGCTGGTACCTCATCAAACAACGTGGTATATTGCCCAATTATGGTCTTCCGTGCGCCCGGCGTTCAGAAGGGCTGCTAAAGCAATTCTGGAGTCGGTAGCCGTTATGCAGATGATATTAAAGAAGACGCCAAAAGCAACTATCACCAACAAGGCTGGCAAACTGATTGGAGCGGAGCAGCGGACGGATGATCAAGGACCAGTCTTGAGAACCCCGGTTACAAGGGCCCGAGCACGGGCCGACTTATGTTCGACAGCAATATCTACGACTGCAATGGTAAGTAGTGCGCAAGCAACCAACGCTTTGATGGGGCAAGGAATCAGTGGGTTCTCAAGTGAAGGAGGCCAGTCAGCCGGCGCCGTCTCAGGGCTACCAGTCAGCGGGGTATCATTGGAGCATTACCTCATGACGAGCGTAGGTACGACAGTACGCGTGGGCGATGTGTGGTCAAAAATGACGCAGTTCACTGACCTATTAATTCAAGCGGCCGAGGACATGAAAACCATGCCAGGAGATTGTAGCGTGAAGTTGCAATACCCCAACATATACAACTTCAACTTTAATCGCACCATTCTAGTCCCAAGTCGTCAAAATTTGTGGTTGCTAAACAAAGTCGTTCCGAAAACCTACATTCAATGTTGGCGCCAAAAGTTCATCAACAGAACATGTTCCACGATCGCCAGCATGTATACCAGTCCTAGCAAAGTAATCACCTCGTTTCCTTTGCCACTTGTGCATCAGCTGGGTGCCAATAGTAACGCAGGTTTTGACCATAATTCCGAAATTTGGTTAGATAGTATAAATAACCGTATGACGGTATTTAGATCTAAGCAGAAGCCGAAGAAGATAAGCATGATTGGTAGCGATGGTAACATTTATCAGATTCTACTCAAGTTCGAAAATCGCGGAGATATACGCAAGGATGCACGTGTTCAAGAGCTAGCGCATTTCATTAATGAGAGACTTCCCAACGAAATTACACAGAACGTTACCTTCATCGTTCTTTGTTTGAAGGAACTTAGTGGGCTTATTGAGTGGGTCCCGGGGACACAAACTCTAAAGGATTCAATCGGTTCTTGTACCACGCATACACCACTACCAGGAGTTGGCGCAGCTGGTGGCGCAGAGAAGGTGAGGCTACAATTTCGAGATCGTCCGAAACAAAGTGAGTACCATATTGTTTTGAGGAACTATGTCGAGATTGGATTGATGAAGAATCCTCCTGTTCTGCATCAATGGTATCTGAAAATGTTTGGACACACGGCTTCCATGTGGATTACTGCCCGAATACATTTTATTCACACACTCGCGGTATGGAATTGCTTGGGCTACATACTGGGCTTGGGCGATCGACATACAGAAAATATTTTGCTGTCGAGCATAACCGGCCAAGTTATACATGTGGACTTCGATTGCCTTTTTGACAAAGGCATGACCAAATTGAAAATACCAGAAATCGTACCATTTAGGTTGACTCCAAATCTTGTAACTGTATGCGGATGTTCATTCCACGCCTTACGAAACACTATGGTTCAAATTATGGATGCCATGACCTACACATGCTCCTCCGGACCACATCCTCGAGCACCAGTCGGCCGAGCACCAGTCGGCCGAGCACCAGTCGGCCGAGCAGCAATCGGCCGAGCAGCAATCGGTACAGGCACAGGCCTGCGACAGGGTGCCTGGTCCACGCTGGACACCCCAATGGCAGGATCACGTGGAGATGACAGGCTCTGCATGGATATCCTATCCATATTACAGTCCTTCGTCTCTGACCCTTCCGTTGAATGGGATGGAGAGACGACACTTGAACTACTGAAACAGGTGCAATGGAAACTACAGGGAAAGCTCAATTGCAGTTGTCCGTATACACATCTATGCCAACAAAACCCTAAGAGCGACAAGTACAAAATTGCAATCAAATGTTCCCGACCAGATATACTGCCTGTATGGTCACACAGGAAACTGTCCTCAGACGTTTTCGTGGACCTCCTTATAGCTTCCGCCAGAGATAAACTCAACCTCGCCCTTATGTATTTTGGATGGTCACCCTGGATCTAAACCATCCCGCCCCTAACTCGGTGTTGATCAGCCCCTACCCCTAACTCAGTGTTGATCAGCCCCTACCCCTAACTCGGTGTTGATCAGTGGTGTTGATCAACGCTTTGATGATGTGGTCAGGGATGGTGTGGTCAGGGACATTCTGGTTAGACCCAACCAAGCACGACCCCTCCCTCCCCCGTGGAGCCAGCCCTTACTAGAAACTATCGCCTGAACCAAAAACTTGTTGGAGAAAAAAAGGGTGTTGGTCGGCATCCCCGGCCAGCATCCCCGACCAGCCGGAACGACTAGGGGACTAACTACAGAGCCAGCCACCGTTCCAAATGTTCTTGGTTGTGTCACGTCTTTCCTCAGGTTATAACGTGAAGTTCCATGTAGTTGCAAGACTTCGTCCAATCTTGTAGACGGCGTTTCACGTGACTATTTCTCTTCACTGCTCTAGTCTACAGCCCAGCAGAAACAGATCGATGCCTACAGTTTGAGATGGCCAAGAGGGGCTTTCGATGGAGGTTAGTGGTTGAGCTGAGCAGAGTGTCTGCAAGCCGCGGAGTGTCTGTTAACGGCGTGCTAGGCGGCTGCCGAGTGGCTGCTTAAGAGTCGCGTCGTACTTGAGATGGGAGTCACGTTGCCGAGTTTAGTCGTGTCAAACCCGTTGTCTTTGAGGTATTGAATGAACTGGGTGTCTTCCTCGGTCATGGAGTCTTGAGTAAGTGAAGGTACATAGAAGAGCGCTAAAAAGGCGGTAACAACACACAAGGAAGATGCGATCCAAAAAGGCATCTGATTACCAGATGTAGTGCCTGCGCCCCCTGCGTGTTCGACAATAACAGGGAAGAATTTGGTTCCTAGATACGCACCGATCTTACCCACGGCGGCTGCGACTCCATAATACTGTCCACGAATGGGAGTGGCACATGACTTCGAACAGAATATGCCTATTTGGTCTCCCGGTCCAAATTCTCCCAAGGTCAAGAAAAGACCATAAATTATAACGAAGGCCGCGATTTGTCCGCGAAGTTGGTCGAAGCAAGCGGCCATGACAAAGCCAATGATAGCTTGCAATAAAGCTCCGGTAATGCATGTTAGTCTGGGGCCAATGTAGTCAGCCGCAAAGGCTCCCAGTAAGGAGCCTGGCAGGTAGAAGAAGTTGAGCAAAATATTCCAGCCAAATGTCCTTTTTAAGTCGCCATCCGGAATGAGAAGGTTCAAAATCTCAGTGAAATAAATACCAAAAGCATAGGAAGAGAAATCATAAAGGAACCACATCACCGAAACACATGCCAATCTAGCACCATAGAATCGGATAATGAGCTTGTATGGGAACCTTGTATGCTTCATGTTATATTTGGCAAATCTCGGGCTCTCTTTAAACTTCAATCTCAATACAAATAAGAGGCAAGGGGGAATCGCACCAACACCTAAGGTAATACGCCAAACGGGAGCGAGATTATCTTTGCCATAACAACAAAGTATAATGAAAGGAACAATAGCCGAGATCACGCATCCTAAGTCAATCATTGTATGAGTAAAGAAAATGAACCATCTGTTTCTTCTCCCCTTGCCAAGAATTGAACTTGCTTCCGCACATGCTACCGATCCAGCCGGGTACTCACCACCAATTCCTATCCCCAGGAACATACGGTAAATAGTCAAAGCAGTAAACATAGCACTAGGTGTTGTACCCCAAGCACAAGCACACAAAATAGTAAAGGCAATCAAAATCGCGGTAGACACCATCATACCAACTTCACGAGAATTATTGTCAGCCACGTAACCAAATAGTAACTGACCAATCACCGTACCTGCGAAAGCTATCGAAGACACATTCGATGCAGCCGCAGAGTTTGTATACACACTTCCGTATATCGTACCCAATAATGTGTTCACTGAACCAACTGAGTTGTTCACATACCCATCAGAAAATAAACCTGCTCCAGCCGCCGCAATCGTCCAGTACTTACTCATACCATCGTCGTCCTCCTCCTCATTAACCTCTTTCCCGCTACTATATTCTTCTACCGCCCTTCCAAAACTGTCCAACGACTCGTCGGCCTTCCCACCTCTCCCACGTAATTTATCAAACCGACCCAGATTCATCTCCTCCTTCAATGTATCGAATACTCTCATCTTTACAATAATCAAAAATAATGTTTTCTACACGCAGCGAGTGTCACATTCCAAACGCCCTTTTCGATTGTGTGTCCCATTCGGATTTAATGTTCCGTTCGGAGTGAGACAAAGGTAGAACGACGGAACTGACGAAAACGATGCGAGTAGGGAAAAAACAGGAGGAACACACTTTTAGCTGTTGATCAACCACGGATTCCGCTCGAGAATCGTCTTTCGTCGCTCGCCGTAGTCAATCAGAAGCTCTTCACCTCTAAGCAAAAACCCATGTGAAGCGTGCCATGTGAAGCGTGCCATGTGAAGCGTGCGTGTGTCCTAGTCCAGCTTGTTCCTCAACGGTGGAAGTGTAGAATTTGGTAGTGTAGAATTTTGTGTGCACATACACACACACGCGTGTGCGCACACAGGTGAGGAGCAGTTGTGTTTCTCACATCATAATGTCCCGAGCGGCTCTAAACGCCAAGAAGTATCTATTGTTATCCTTGGTCGGTCGTAGGTTCTTGATTAGAGTGATTTCCAAGTTAGGGTGTTGATGAGAGTGGTTAACCAGTCTTGCCCAGCCGTATTCGACGTTTTCTTCTGTGGCATCGATTCCAATGAGTTGCCCATCGATTGGGCTTTTGTAGCAGAAGATATAGCTTCCCCTTTGTAGTCGTTCCCAGCGATCTTCTCTTTGTTTGATAAGCGCCGAGGTTTTGCAGAACATTCCTTTGTACTCGCAGACGAAATCGCCTTTGTATATAGTGCTTGCAGCAAAGACGCCCCTGCCTTTGTCCCCGTTGGTGGCGATGATAACGGGGGCCGTATAGTCGTTTGAGCAGGCGTCTGAATATGTCTTTTCCCGCCGGTCTCGAGCCATACACTGCTGCACCTGAAATCCATCTTGGTCGAAAACGGAAGAGCTGGCCTTGTTCCTGCGTCTATGATGCATGCCGCTCACTCCGGTTCCATTGTGTCCGCTTTCCAGTGCGAAGTCGGCAGCCGTCTGGCCGAACATGACAATACTTTTAACACCCGCAGTCAGCTCTCCAATTATCTCCTCCATGAATCCAGAGTTGGCTTCGGGAAAGCCTTGGACGCCCACTAGCAGCGACTTGTAGAAGTGGATGTTGGCCTGCAGCAATCTTTCCACCTTCCGGAAACGAGAGGGCGGATGAGACACTACCACTCTGGCGGCGACCATCAAGTCATCACGCCGATCCGGATCCATATGACAAACCTTGTCGACGTCCGCTCCGTGCTTCACATTCTCAATGTTCTCGCACAAAGCAAGGACCCCCACGGCCGACAGCAAGTCGCCTTCCTCATCGAAATCCATCACCACATCGCCCTCGCCGTAAGTCAAAAATGCGCCCACAGCGTCCTCGTTCTCAGCAACCAGAACCGCCTCGCTGCTACCAACATTACTGTCACCAGCCCCAACGCCATTGCCAGCCTTATCTCCACCGCTGTCTCCAGCCACAGTCTTGTCTTCAGCCCCACCATTTTCGCCACCATTCTCGCCAGCGTTCTCGCTGCCGGTAAGAGTGCCTTGACCGGCTGCCGAAAGGCTGTTACTTCCAGCTGCATGAGACACGGCTTGCGTCCCAGGCCGCGAAGCCGCTCTCCGCAAACTGCACTCGGGAATGCTGCAGGGTTTGTGCCGTACAATACTGGGCACGAAGTAGCGGAAGGCTCTTGGCTTTGAGTAGTAGAGCACCGTTCTCCGGATGGTCTTCCTATATATCTCTAGAGTGTAGGACTTCTCGCGGTCCAGGTGCGCCTGCCGTTCCAACTCCAATTCCTGCAGCTGTTTTAGTCGCTCCACATCCACCGCGGGAACCGAAGCAGGCCCGGTCGAGCCGTCTCCGATCGTAAGTGTATCGGTGCTCGGGATTGCCGGGTCGGTTGGTCCAGATTCCAAGGTACTGGGAGGCATTTGCCCATCTGTGCTCGGCGGCTGGCTAGACTCGCCAGTAATCTCCGTGGTTTCGGCGCCGGCGGTGGTCTTGATGGCCCGCGGATCTAGGTAGCCAGGCAGTTGATTGACGGGGATGAGAGACAGCCTGCGGATGCGCCGACTAGTTCGGCCGCTGGTGTGGGCCAGGCCGCCTCTAAATTCCTCCACGCTATGCCGGCCGCGACGTTGGAAGCTACTAACCGTAAATTCAGTTTTGTCATTTTCGAAAGCTTCCAGACAATGTACTAAGCTTTCCAGAAAGCTCATTTGGTAGACCTGAGCCAACAGGTGCAGGTTCCAGAACACGGATGGCGAGTACTGCGCCAAATACTCCTCGTCGGCGCAACGGATACCCAACGCGAAAATGCTGTAGATCGCCTTACCGATGCAACTCCGCGGTGCACGCATAAACCCTTCATCGCACACCCAGTCCTTACCGCTCCGGTAATACACCTCCACCTTGTCCAACGAGGCCTCATCCAGCCGCTTCGCCGCCGCCGCCACGTCATATTCCTCCTCACTCTGCTCCTCCTTCCGCTGCTCCTCCTTCCGCTGCGCCTCCCTTCGCTGCTCCTCCCTCCGCTGCTCCGCCTTCCGCTGCGCCTCCCTCCGCTGCTCCGCTTTCCGCTGCTCCGCTTTCCGCTGCTCCGCTTTCCGCTGCTCCGGCATCTTCTTCGTCAGACGTCGCCGTCGCTCCAACACGCCTTCAGCCACCGCCTCCTGACCCCCGGAATCCACCGGACTCAAAGGCGGAGACATGCGATGCGACCCTGGCGAAAAACCGAATACAGACGCAGCCTTCACCTCCTCCACATCCATTGCCACCAAGTCCTCTGAACCCGGCCTCACAACGGACATAGGGGTCCCCATTCCAGCCGGCAGGGCAGCAACCAGTGCATCTGGCGGCACGATCGGCGGCACCACCATCCATGGCGGCCTGAGCTGAGCATCGCTCTGGGTGTCCTGGGAGGAACCATCACCGAGGTTCAGGCCCTTAGGCTCACCGCACCCTCCTGCTTTAGCTCCCTCCGCTCTATCTTGATTCTTCGCCTTTTCGCCGTTCGCCGCGTCGGGACTTGTTGCAGCGACATTCGCTATAGCGGCATTCCCCGCAGCTTCGGCCGCCCCAGACGCTTCGGGTTGGTCTTCACTGGTCCCCGCCTCGCGCCGTTGGTCTTCTGGTTTCTTTTTCCTGGGCACAGGCGAGAGATCGGTTTTGTGTTCGGCCAGCCGCTTCGTGAGGCTTGAGAGCGACCGAACCCCGGACGGCTTTGGAGCGGTGGGAGGTCGGAAGGCGGCAGTCACGATCGGTCGCCGTTTCGACGGTTGGCTTCCGCTCCCCGCTCCGGGACCAGAGGGACCCTTCAGCAGCGGTCGTCGGGGGACGGCCTTGGGCCCTGCAGTCTTCGCCACGATTACTCTGTGCACTAGGGGCACCGGACTCGACTGCCGCCCAGCCACGGGCGCGGCCATTGTCCCGGGAACGGTCCTGGTCCCAGGGGCAGCCTTCTCTCCGGCGGCGGTCGCCCTTGTTCCAGAAATAGCTTTCGTTCCAGAAACCGCCCTTATTCCGAAATTGGTTTTTGGGGAGTGGTCTAGAGTCTGGTCCTCGGGCGAGAAGTCGGCCCGGGGGGAGTTGAGGTGGGGCCGGATGGGTCTCACTCCGGGAGACCGCGACCGATTGAGTCCGGTGAGCGAAGCAATTGCGAGCGCAGCCTTATGACTCGCGCGCAACGGCTGACTGCTCCGACTCGCAGCCGTACGCGGCGCCATCTCCTCCAAAGCCATGTACGGTCTCTTGGAACTCCGGGCCGGACCGTCGGACACAACCGCGGCGTCGGACCCAACCGCCGCGTCGGACACAACTGCCGCATCAGACGCAGCCGTGTCGGATACAGCTGTCGCCATCGAGTCTGGCACAGCCGGCTCTGTCCGGTCCAGCGGAAAGGAGACGGCGGCGTTAAGCCCATTGGGCCACGACCTCTCCGACGAGGTTGTCCCTGCGAGCTGCTCCCGGCTTTGTGGGCGAGAGTCGACTCTCCCAGGCACCGGCAACTGCAGCCTCCTCGACGGGGTCCGAACCGGCGTGGTCGGCTTCGGACTCCGCTCCACCGGACATGTCTTTATATGCGGTCGTGGCGCCTCCTCCGGATGCGGCAACGGGCAATACTCTGGTCGCTTCAACCTCCGCTTCGACATCGAACTGGCCGGTGAGGAGCCCACTGCTTCCTCCGACCTGACTGCTTCCTCCGACCTGACTGCTTCCTCCGACCTGACTGCTTCCTCCGACCTGACTGCTTCCTCCGAGCCAGACGATGACTTTTGGCCTGGTAAGTCACCTAGGTGAGTCGCCTTCGTGATCCCTGTCGTCAGTGCAAACGAGAGCGGCGGGTCAGAGTCTTGCCGAATGAGTTGTTGCACCATTTTATCTTCTCCCTCCTCCGGCCCTTTACTACGGCCAGGCGGGGCGTCCAAAGGCCTGGGTGCATCAGCAGCCGTGTCTTCAGCATGTTCGTCCTCCGAGGATTGCAAGACGACTCTTCGTTTTTTCACTCGCGACGCCAAAGGAGTGTGGTGACTTCTACTCAAACTACTATCTACGTCAAGACCTGAAGGAAATCAATCTGCCTCTTCAATTGGTTGTCATGTCCTCACGTTGATGGCTTGCCTGTGTATTTGCCTATGTGTCTGACGGCGTGTGCACTGAAGTGTGGTTTCGCTTACTCCTCTTGGTAGCATTGTGATGATTCTCTTTTTTGTCAAAATGTTCCCCGCCACGACGTTTGTTGTGGGGACGCGTCTTCACTTTCAGGCGGCCTTTCGGTTCGGTGGATCGGCCCTCGTCTCGTTTCTCGTCTCGGTTCTCGCCCTGATCCTCGCCCTGATCCTCGCCTTGATCCTCGCCTTGATCCTCGCCTTGATCCTCGCCTTGATCCTCGCCTTGATCCTCGCCTTGATCCTCGCCTTGATCCTCGCCTTGATCCTCGCCTTGATCCTCGCCTTGGTTCTCGCCTCGGTTCTCGCCTCGGTTCTCGCCCCGGTTCTCGCCCCGGTTCTCGCCTCGGTTCTCGCCTCGGTTCTCGCCTCGGTTCTCGCCTCGGTTCTCGCCTCGGTTTTCGGCCGTCAGTAAGTTCGCTTGCTTCTTAAGTGAGGCAGTGGAGCGTCGGGCGTTTATGGACAGGCATCGGTGCTCGGTCCCGTTATCAATGATGGGTCTGATGGAGGCCTCGGAGTGTAGGTCAGTGCTTCCTTCGGTCATCTGGTCCGTGCCAGGTTCAGTCGCCTGATCTGTTCCTGGTTCGGAGCCCATGTTGGCCAGACCGTGGTCAAAGACGAACTTGAAGCGGCACTGGCGCACAATCCAGAGGCGGTGTTCGCACTTCTCATAAGCATAGATATACTTGGACAGCAGCATCTCCTCTCGGAACAGCGGGTAGCCCAGTTGGTTTTTGACGGCATAAATGTCGGAAGCCAGACACAAGGGCAGGCCATAATTGGCGTCGAACCCTTCCGTATCTAAACTGAGCGTCTCTACGTCCCAATTACGAGCAGTAGCCGCTTTGGTCTGCCAGTAGTATAACTTGGCGGCCCGGGAGGTAGTCCGGATATGCTCTCTCCAAGGACTGTCAATCCAGTCTTCGACCAAACTCAGGCGGTCGTGTATCTCCAGATCGACCAGCGACTTGGTTGCCTCAGTGGCAGCCGGTTTCGCTGATTGCCCCCCGGTCGATGCCTCCCCGTTCGACGACAGCCCGGTCGACGACACCTCGGCCGATGACACCAGAGTCGACGACTGCTTTACTCTTATCGCCGCGATCCTGCGCGCCTGGTCCGCAATTCGCGCTATCCTTAGTGACTCTTCCGAGTCGAGACGTTGCCGACACAACGCCTCTTTACCGTCCCCACTGATGCTCTGCAACTCGTAGCTGCTCGCAATGCGGTTCACAAGCGCCGCAAGGTGGTCGCAAACAGGCAAAGGGGGCACCACCTGCGCGCTCACCACATCCAGTTCGTGCTGGCACAAAGAGTGCACGCCACCTAGAAACGTCCCAAACTGCCAGAGACGCGCAAACAGCCGTTCTTCGTGAACCCAGCCCTTTACATACTTCATGGCTGGGCCCACCTTCGCTTTCATTTCCGCACACAGTTGCTTGACACACTTTTCTAGGACTCTCTCGCACTCGTGCACGGTTTCCTCACTCACCTCCATCGGTTTCTTTCCCTCCTCCTCTCGCCGCTCCCACTCCGTTCCTTGACCGGCGGTGCCATGATCGGCGAGATAGCTTTGGAGCTTCTGCGCCTCGCGTTTGATGGACGCAATAATCAACCTTCCCTGCGACTTGGTGAGTTGCGACTTGATGAGGTGCGACTTGGAGAGGTGTGATGACTCCTCCGTCTGCCCTGTTCCATGCTCCCGGCATCCCTCCAGCTGCGTCGGTGGTTGTCGATGGCCACTCAGCTCAGCAAAGTCCGCGGAGGGCGCTGCTGCATCGACCATCTCTGGGTTCACCAGTTCCGCCGCCCTCGCTCGGAGAAGGTTAACTACTAACGATTTCACTGCCGCAATGGCAATGCAGCAGGCCTGGACGTGTGTACCGGTAAGCGGTTTGGTGTGTACCAAGTGGTAGAGGCCGGGGTCGAGTCGGTCGGAGTGGAGAAGTTTCCAGTAGGCGATGAAATTTGGGCATTTGGCGCGCGCCCCGGGCCAGCCGAACTGCAGGCGAATGCGGAGCATACCGCGTTCGTCCAGCAGCAAATCTTCGTAAATAGACCGCGAGAACTTGGCCGGAACGGCTTCCGGCCGGCTCAGCGTTAGCACCGACTTGCGCAAGGATTTTAATAGCGGCACAGGCAGGTGCATCAGATTCCACACGTCCGCGACCAAACCCTCTTCCACGACCAACCCCTCTTCCACGACCAATCCGTGGTCAGCGACCGAGCTCTCTCCAATGGAGTCATCCTCGGCGCCTGTCTTCTTCTCGGCCGCGGCGGGTTCAGACGTCACTTGGTACAAGATATCCTTGAGTATATAGTCCCTGAATACGTGCGCCCACTCCAACAGAGGCCGGGGCACCTCCATCGAATTTATCCCTGGAATTTGGCCCGTCCCAGCTTGCCCACTGCGGCTCAACAACCGCAATCAAACACTCTTTATAATACACCCCTCAACCCTTCCAATCATCCTCTCCACAAACTGCAGTTCACCCTCTCCATTCGACCCGGTCCATACGAACTTGTTCTTTGGGACTGGACCGGACTTCTCTGCTCCGTTCATTTCTGTACCCCAGCGCTAGATCCCCCTTTCCCCCTAGGAGCTTTCGGAAATTGGTTAATGGGTCTTTCGATTAGCCCGCAGACGCTGAATACCCAAGCGGTCAGACGGAGGCACCGGAGTCTGCGGAGGCGCATAGGACGCTGTTACCGCCGCATTGTTTTTATGCACCGATATTGGATCTGTGGACGGCGTAGGCGCCGTGGAGGAAAGATCGACGTCATCGGAGGAGAGAGTTCCTCGGACGAGCGTGACGCCTTCGATACGACAACGCGGAACACACCCCTTGGAGTCACCCTGGTGAGAGACTACCTGGCTCAACAAAAAGGGTACAGCCCGCTAGTCAAAGAAGAAGTCTACATAGCCATCCGCACCGCGGAGATCGACGTACGACACTGTCCCACGAAAGCCCCCACTGACTCTCGGCGGATCTATGCCAGCGTGTCCGAACACACTCAGACCTCGGCCCTAGGGTCTACACACACTCTCTTCTACACACACTCTCTTCTACACACACCCTTTTCTTTACACACCCTTTTCTTTACACACCCTTTCTTTCCATAGAACGATGAATACAATAATTGGAATAGTAGCATCATTGACACCCTGCTGAACGGCGGGGTGCCCAACTTAAAGGAGGTTATTCAGACCCCCATACGACGGTAACATCTGGCGGCGACACACACGTATATAGTACGAGGTGTGTGCTTAGACACTTCTTATGTGTAGAGGCGTGCCTGACGAGTACAAGCGGTATGTGATTCATCGCGCGGCGGATTTGGGTGTTAGTAACAACTACCACTCGGACCGATTCTTGGCGGAGTTGCAGCAGCGTGTGTTCGGGGGCTCGGTGCCTGAGCGGATTGAGGGCGACTTGCCGACCTTTACGTATGGCTTTTTGGGTGCGGAGAAGGAGTTACATCAGAAGGCGAAGAAACTGGATTTCGACGTGGATCTTGGTCGGGCGGTGGTCCACCATACGGCCATGGCCTCGACGGGGTCCTTTGTGGGCCCGCTACGGTCAAGCTACAATGTGCGCGGCAGTAGCTTAGCGCCCGGCGGCGGAGTTCCCCGACGCGTTAGCGATGGGCTGGAAGGGCACCGGGGCATTCCGCGAACAGATAGTGACACCCAGTTACTCTTAACCACGCCCGATGCACTCGTTCAGCACACCACCCGTCCCTCCGCCATGGCCCTCGCCACCGTCGGTTCCTTCGCCCGTATCGGGTCCTTCACACACCTCGGCTCCTACAACCAACTCCAGAAAATGGCATCGCACGCTCACAATCGCACCCACCCAAGCGGGGCTGGAGTCAACGGCACCCACCCAAGCGGGATCCACCCAAGCGGGATCCACCCAAGCGGGATTCACCCAAGCGGGATTCACCCAAGCGGGATCCACCCAGGTGGAGTTGTGGCTGAGCCCCCCCTAGTCACGACGGCACCGAGCAACCTCTTTGCCAGCGGCCAGGGCAGCGCGCAGATGGGAGGCTCCGGCCCGCTCCTGTCGGGACTGACTGTCGGCGCCTTGGTCAGCACCACGCCCATGGGCGCGCGAGCGGCGGCGGACCCGCGATCGGACCCGCGGGAGTGGGACACGCGGGCCTCGGACCTGCGGTCGTCGAATCCGCGACCATCGGATGCGGAGACGACGCGGGGGTGTGGTCCGTCTTCGGACTGCGTAGTGGACCTCGTGGCGGGTGAATACCGGGCACGTGAGTACCGGGCAGGTGAGTACGGGACGCAGTCGTCTCGATTGCCTGGATCGTTTGTGGCGGGTCGCACGTTAAGTAAATTACATTCGATCAGCATGGACGCGAATCGGCGCACGTATTTGTCGCTGATGTCGATGACGGGAGTGGACGCGGGGCACGTGAGTAATCACGTGTTTGAGGAGACGACAGTGTATGCGTCGGTCTTGACAGCGGAAGGCCAGAATGTGGCGAAAAAGATTTTGTGGATGGTGAGTAGTTACTTCCCGCAGTTGGAGTTTGCGCCGGTGCTGGTACCATTGACGTGCATACTACTTTACTACGTTGGTGAGGGAGAGGCGGTGGCCACGGTGATTTACGTCTTGGAACGGTCTGTGGAGATTCTGAAGAAAGATAAGACCACTCGAGCGTTCCTGACTCTGCGGAGGTCTGAGTTTGTCCGGCTTGTGAAGCAGGCGGTGGCGATAAGTGAAAAACACCTTAGTGCACTTGTGGTCCACCTCGAGGAACTTGGGGTGGATCTGCCGGCATGGTTGGCGAGAGGCTTGCAAGACGGCTTTAGTCGATTGTTGCCGTTCGATCTCTTGGTACGCGCTTACATGGCGTTTCTCTACGACGGAGTGAAAGTGTTCTTACGTTATGCGATTGCCATGCTCATGATGGCTGAAGACCGTCTAATGGCTTGCACTACGGCCATCGAGGCCAATCAGGTGCTGCTGTTCAGAGAATTTCGCTCCTGCGATCCCGACCTACTGAACGACTTAACCAAACTCGCTTTTAAACTACGGATCCGCAAGTCTAAGAAACCCATACATGAATATACCAGCGCTGACGTACCTACTCCCTACCTCACGGAGACTGCCATCCCCCGCTTCTATAGACCCAGACTCTACAATGTCTCCGACATACTCACTGACCACATGTGGACCTGCATCTGGCGCTGGCTTCCCAATCAATTCCGAATTCTAGACCCGTATTTGCGGTTTACTACTGCCACCGACGGGTGTTCAGTCAATGCCCTCATCCGAGCTATCTGGCCGTACTTTGAGATGCCTATGATTGCCGCGCTACTGACCCAAGACCGTGACATAGTGGTGCTTCATTCCCCTGTCACATTCCGACCCGATTATAAGAGCGTCATGGACTCCGTAGACCTCTCAAATTCATTCATCGCTAGACTCACCAAGGATCGAACACCCAGGGTCTATTACCATCAAGGACCTGGCAAACGGATTATGATTGTCACAGAGTCCATCATATTTGGCGACCCGTAAGCATCCCACCTCCTATTGTTCATTCCCGCATGATACTTCCGGACTCCTATTAATTCGCGCGTCCTTGAACTAATTTTGGTCGCGAATTGGCTTGATTCAACGTGATTGGCACGTTGTCTATGTGCTTGCATTGTAGTCAAGTATTGCACATCGATCATGATTTGTACCAAGGTCAGTTCTCTGCGAACGAGTCTAGTGGATTTAAGTGTCCTTCTGTGATCCAGAACAAGCACGGGGACTTTAATGTAATGGCCCTGGAAGTTTGGGTTCTTGAATAAAGCAAGTCTGACCCTACAGATCAGTCTGACCCTACAGACAGTGTGACCCTACAGATCACGCTTAGTTGTCACACTTAGTTGTTGTGTCAAGGAAAACCGCCAGCGGAGTAGTTCGCCGCCAATTTTTTTATGGTGTCATTAACCAGGTTGCTTCGGTTGCAATTACACAACCTAGATTCTGTATGTCAATTGACTGATCCTAGAAGGCAGCGCTTTCGGAGAGATATATTAACAGCGCCTGGTAATCGAATTGTCGGTGATGGAGGAGGTGGTAATGCAGGCGGCAGTCTAAGAATATCGCTCTTAGCGGAACGACTTGGTACAACAGACCCGGCTCCGGCCTGTGTAGTGTTGGAGGCAATTAAGCTGCTATGTCTATATGTGAATAACGAGGAAATAGACGAGAGCATACGATTGCTATGTTTGGATTCGCTAGAGAAAGTTTTATTGAATGATATTCGAGAGGAGCAGCTATTTATCGAGATAGCAAGATGCTGCATGGTCAGTGAGGTATCTCTAGGGGTTAATCGTAGGAAAGTACAACTCATCAAAATCCTTATCAGTAATCCCACCATGTCTACTCATATACCAAGTGATATTTTGTGGGGGTACTTCAAACTTTGTCATTACGAACTCATTCAGTCTAACGATGTTGAAGCGGAACTGGTCATTAAAACCCTATATCATCTAATTTTTAGTCAGACCCTGAGGAGTCAGACCCTGAGGGGGTCCAAGAGTGATGATAGTCATCAAGATCCTCCTGTTGCCTGGGAAAGTCTTCGATTGCAATTCGTCAAGTATGTTATTCGCTTACTAAACACCGGCCTCAAACTAAACAAGCAGAGACTACCCTCTTACCCCTGCCGGCCTGTCGGAGAACTGCCGTGGCTGCAACAGCAAACTGCGGGGGATGACCTACACTCTATCGACCACTGCGAAAGGTCTGGACTCTTGGAACAACCAAAAGCCAACAGCGTCGTTGAAGCCGGCACCACCGCCGGTGCTGGACTACTAACTGACAACAGCGGACTAAATGCAAGCTTGAGCTCCAATCCGTCGTCCGTACTTTCCTCATCAAATTGGTCTGCTGAACCCGCCCCTCCAACAGACCTGAAGGCCCCCGCCGGCCGAACATCCATGACCGATGCCCGAAATGCAGCGGCCAATATCGGGACCGACTCCAGATTGTTAGAAGGTCCTATTGGTAAGAGGGTGTCGGACGTCAGCCGAGGATCGAGGATAGACAGCGCAGACAGTAAACTGGAACTGCTCCAGGAGGTCGATGAGAGGCTGGTAAAAGGTCGGGAAGAGCAGTTGATCAACCTCGGATACCAGTTGCTGTATGACAGCATCACAGTCGGACCGGAACATTTCAAGTCTGATGGACCGCTGAAGGATTTGCTAAACCGGTACGTCATTCCAGTCGTCTGGCAGACGCAAAACTCTGTTGACGTCTCAGCCTATGTTTTCGCGACACAACTAAGGTTCCTCATTCCTCTACTCACTGATCTTAACAATCCAGTTCACTACCAGATGTTTATAAATACGTTTGCGGTCAGAAATGTGCTTCTACAGGGCCTCACGGGTGGCGATACCTCTGTGGGTACCTACTTGAATGGACAGCACCCAAGCACATATTTGACCAAATCTGTAAACTTGTTGGAGAGGCAGGAGATGGTTTGCAAAATGATCCTACAGATTTTTGGGACCATTGGACCTCAAGGAATCCTTTCCATCTTCGAGAACTTTGACTGCAACTTCCAGCGGACTCCCATACTCCGAAGAATCGTAATAGCCGCAATCGTAAATGCGGAGCCTGAATTCACTCCGAAGGAAATTCGGGATCCGAAGGATGCTTCTGCGAGCCGCAGCCAGGCTGACAGCCCCGTTATCGAAGATGCACAACCGCAGCACTATACCACTCGTGTTTGGAAGTCGCTGGCCATTCAACAAGGTGGTCGGGGTGCCGGCGGTCGAGTGCGCTCGTCTTACAAACGCGTGTGCGCCGTTCAAAAAGCCGGCTTCGATATTCTCTGCAAGATTGCCGAATGCGTTTCGTTAATACTCAGCCAGTGGGAGTCGGAAAGACAGTCGTCTGCCACTGCGCCGCGAGAGAATGCTCCGTCACCTGGGTCAGTGCAGCTCGTGCCTTTGAGTGCTTGCCTTTCGTCAGCGGCAAAGAATTTAGTAGAGAGAAGACGGACTGAAGAGCTAGTGCACGCCATTAACCAGGCCGGACCAAAGGAGATTAGCGAGCATTTGATTAGGGCTGGCAAGATTCGGGATGAGGACGACGTTACGGCTGTGGCTCGATTTTTGTTGCTTACTCCAAGCCTTAATTTGTCCTTAATTGGGGAGGTCTTGGGTTCGAAGGGTCCCTGGCACCAGCAGGTGTTGGACGCCTTCTTACGGCTGTTCGATTTTAACGGCGTGTCCGCGGTCAGTGCTTTGCGGATGTTCCTGGGATCTTTCAAGCTGCCGGGCGAGGGGCAAATGATTGACCGAATTTTGGACCGTTTCGGCAAGGAGTATTTCTTGCAACAAGACATAGCACCAGGACAGTCGATTACCCCTCCTAGCACAGATCCGAACGACCCTGTCCTTACCGTCGAGGAAAGGACGCCCCGTCTGGTGGTGAATGAGAACGGCTCCGGCAGAACGGTCTTCGTCACGTCCGATGTTGTCTTCTTGCTTTCATTCGCCATTGTAATGCTCAACACCGACTTGCACCACCCAGATGCCAAGACAAAGATGAGTGTAGACAACTTCCTGGCCAATACATATCGGATAGAAGACATGACGACCTTGAGTGCGCTGTATATGCGAAGTGTCTACCAAACAATAAAGGAGGACGGCCTGGCTATCAACAAGCAAATAGAAGAAGATGGACTGTATCCCACAGAACATCCCGTCATAGACGTACACACTTTGCTTCAACAGTCCGAGCTTACCCATGCTGCCTGGGAAATGAAGGACGAAGCCGTCGTCCTGGAGCTGGCCGAAACATTGTGGACCGAAGGTGAATTTTGGAACACCGCATACATTCAAGTCATGTCCAATTGCAAGGATTTCGTCTACTTCGAGAAAGGGCTGGAATGCTTCTACCATCTAATTTCAATTTGGTCACGCTTCGGAAAGGCGGACTACATTCTAGCCATGCTTGCTGATATGATGCAATTCATTCACCCCGTTTGCAGCTACAAGTAATGTCAGACACCCCGGTTGTCCTCACCTTCCATTTGTCCTCACCGCGATAGTGAATGTGAATGTTTGTTGCTGTAGAACCCAGGCAACCTTGCCTTATCTGTTAGAGAGCTTCAGAAGATCTGCAGGTCTGTTACATCGAGATGAGCAATTTTTGAACATGATTGTGGAGTTGAATGATCTGATTAGCTTATGTGGCATGGCTCCCCGGTTGAGTGCGACTCGCTTCATGCGAGAGGATTTCCAAGACCATCATTCCTGGCTGCTTCGCGAAGTGTTTAGACTCTTGCCCCGGGAGGGCCCGCCTCCTCAGGACGAAGGCAATCGGGAGCGTAACAAGGACTTGAGGTATTACGAGATGATTGAGAAAGTCAGCAAGAACGCCGGCGGCTGGTTTGGCGGACTTACGGGGATGCTGTTCGCGAGTCGGACAGACGTCCCAGTCGACGAGGACGTCGTGGTTGGAGCCCTCTCCGGCAACAGCCCAAACGTAACCATGGTCCTCAGCTCGGACGGTGGCGCTGGCGACAGCGGACGTTCTGTTCTGAGTGAACATAAAGAAGCCTTGGAGTCCGCCAGGGCTTGCTGGAGACGGTGGATCAGAATATCCGACGTTACGCTCAAAAAATCCATGGCTCAAACAGTAAGATAGCCCTTTTGTGAGCGAGCACACGCGTGTGCACACACTTGTGCACACACGTGTGCGCGCACCAGACGAGGCGCGATTCTGCGCGCACGGGTATCAACTCGGTCCTGTCTACTCTGCTCGACGATTCTTTCTGCAGGCAGCATGTTGGTTTGAGAACGCGCTGGCGGTTATGACTGGCGGCAACGTGCTTCGATACACGTTGGCGGACGCGGATGACGAGAGCGACACGATTGTGCTTGCGCTAACGAACCTACTGGAGGCTCCTACAATCCGCTGGGCTTCTGCGCGTAGTTCCCTCAATTCCAGTCAGCACCGCTTCAACATGCGGCGTGACTACGCGCCCATTCTGACCTGGATCAGCACTGACATGCAACACGCCCGGATCCTGAGGCCGGACAGCTACTTGCTGGATTGCTTGGAGTTGGCCGTAGCAGTTCGGTCTTCGTTGGTTCGGGTCTCACAGTTGCTGGTATTGGTGGAACAGCGGGTGTGGACCGCGCTGCCCTACATGAACCAATTATACCAGACGTTCGAAACGCAAGTCACCCAGAGCCACTCATTGGGGTGTCAGCCCAACAGCGTTTCCGCCAGTAGCGCCCCCCCGCGGCCCGGAACCAAGCTGCAGGTGTTCCCGCCCGCTACCTTTGTTGCGCACTTGCTGCAAGTCATCTCTGAACTGCTGCGTTCCCCGGAGCTTCTGGGGGCGAGCGTTCCGAGCTCTCTGGCCAGCTCGGCGCTCGTGGCCTATGAACATGAGCCCCCACTCGATAGTGCGCTGGCAGCGGATGGACAGGCCCCGCCCCTAAGTGGACATGCCCCGCCCCTTAGTGGACAGGCCCCGCCACTAAGTGGACAGGCCCCGCCCATGGGTACGCCGGCGCAGACGCTGAAACCGCAGGACCTGGTGCCGCTTTGCGACACGGAGAGCACGGTGTGCGACCCGGGTGTGCGCACGTTGAGTTCGAAGGACGTGGCGGCGAGGTTGACGTGTTTGATGTTTGCGGTTTGCTCGTTGAGTCAGGAGGCTCTGTCCTGCGGCGTGACCTTCGCGCTGGATGACCTGGTCGCGCTGATCGAGACGCCGTCTTTCTGGTCTGTTGACTTTGCCGACCTTGGTTTCGATCGACGAGCCGGACCGGTCCCGGCGGTGCCTATAATTGTGATGCTGTACGTGCACCGGATGTCGCCGATGGCAGTGAACAAGGCGCTCTCTGCTGTCCGGGACGACGCGGTCTCGCGTGCGGTGGTGGAGGTTACGGCGCGGGCCAACTGCGCCCTTTTGCAGGCCTTTCAAGCGCACGCCTTCGTGGAACTGCTCGGTCAACTCCTGAATCACCCGCAAATTGTACCCCCGGACCCTGCCGAAGCGGCGATCTTGGAAGAGGACCCAGGGAGCGTAGGAGGTAATGCGGGCGACGAGGGCAACCGAGTGCCGGACGAGACTGGCATTGCCTACAGCGGTGCAACCACGGATCCGCAGGCACGGAGCAGTACCGTCGCGGAGACTGGCGCTAAGTCGTCTTCTCCGGAGGGCAGTGAGTTGGACGAAGCAGTCGCGAAGCAGCCCCAGTCCGGCGAGAGCCGGGGCGGGCCGCAGAAACGCGCGGGTAAGACTGCAAGGCGTTGGCTTTCTGTGCACCGGCGCAAGGGTCAGACCGAAGGGGTAACGCCGCGGATGTCGGTGATCACTAACGTGACGTGGCCAGCGGTATTTGTGCGGCTGTATGTGCAGTGCTACATGTACGCCACTTGGCGCATGTGGCCACTCTTCTGTGAACGGCTGCCGAACCCACCAACCAGTCTCTTTGAGCCGGAGGAGCACGCGGCCTCACTGTCTGGCGGCGACATGCGTCGTGGCAATGTGACCGGCGGCAGTGGCCTCGGGGGTAGTTCTGGTGGTGGTGGAACGGACGTGTTTGAGGAAGGAACTCTGTTGGTACCGAGATTGGTTAAGGAGACATATGGGCGAATTGCGAAGATGGGGGTTCGCATTGATGGCTTGATGGAGCTTTGGCGGTCGATCGCGCAGTTGCTGAGTGTGATGACAGCGTTCGGCACACGTAAGGAACGTCGGGTGGCGATGCAGGCGATGTCCAGCCACCTGGGTCTGGTGCCATGTCGTGGGTTGGAATCATGGTACGAGATAATCGAGTTACAGTTGATCCCTGAACTGTCGCTAAACTACGTTGAGGTCTACCCCTGCTGTAGCTACCCCATTCCGCTCCGGAAGCTGGGACCTCCGGAACCACGGAACATTCCCGAGGTGCTCGGCAAGACACTCCTCCAGCTCGTCTCCTGCCATTACGAACCGATCCCCATACCCTTCAGCAGCTACCTCGCCGACCTCTTTGTGAAGGCGCGCGAATATCTGGTGAAGAACAAACTCCTCGGCCCCCGCAACAACCAGGTTATTGGGGACTTGAAACGGCATATTCTCAACGTTATGGAGGAGCTCAATGAGCCGCTCCAGTCCATCAGACTGGTCGACTTTACACCGCCGACCAAAGCGGTGCCCAGTAAGGCGGCCAAGGAGTCGGCCGGCAAGGATGGCGAGAGCGCGGTGAACGAGGCTATTTCCGAACAAAACCCCGAGAGGGACCCCGAGCGGGTAGTACACGGACTCATTCCAGTCGTGTGCCGGCTGCTGCGTATCTGTCTCCACGAGATCGCCGTGCAGGAGCGGGCAGACGCGAACCCAGAAGCGATTCTGGAGACACTCAAGACGCTGCTTGTGGTCTTGGCGAGCACGCCGGACATCGCCAAGGTGGACGAGGTAGAGGGTGCTGTCATCCTCAAGTCGCTCCGACAACTCCCCGACGGCGCGCTGGTGCCCAAGGGCCAGCACAGGAACGCGGCCAAAAATCCGGAGGACCTGTCGGCACTGGACCCACGTATCCGGCCCACCTTCGAATGCATACAATATATCCTCCTCCTGGCGGACATGCGGACCACCATCAAGTCCATTTTGGAAATCATCCACTGAGTCGGTCCGACTCTGGAGGACTTGGACCACACAGGGCTCGGCCTAACCCCTACATGGTCCTGGTGACTCGACCGAGTCGGTCGGCTAGGAGTCGGAGTCGGTCAGTTACGACTTTTCTTCCGCGTTTAGATGACTTTTTCGGCAAGGATTCGAGCCAGGATTCGTTTTACCAAAAATGGGACTCAGTCGTGGCAGCAGGCGCCCGAGCTGCTGCAGCTGGAGCGAACGGTTGTTGCGTCGTCGGAGGGTGCGGTGGAGGCGTTTTCGGGCGCGTCGAGGCCGGACTCCTGCAGTTTCCACATGGCGTTGTATTTGCCGACGGGTCTGCTGAGAAGTTGGTCATGCGTGCCTCGTTCCTTGATCATGCCGTCCTCGATGTAGACGATTTCGTCAGCGTCGGTGACAGTTTGGAGTTTGTGCGCAACCATGATGATGGTTCGATCGTTGGCGAGTTTGCCTATGGCCTGCATGACAAGGATTTGATTGTGTGCGTCGAGGCCGCTAGTGGGTTCATCGAGAAGTACAATGGGTGCGTCTCGGAGCATGGCGCGAGCGACACCGACCCGGCGTCGTTCGCCGCCGCTGAGTGCCTGTCCACGTTCTCCTACGATTCCATCGAGCGAGATTTTATTTACGAGTTCCTCTAGCCCGCAGAGACGAATGACGTCCATGAGCCGCTCGTCGGAGATGGAGGTCCCACCTGTCTCGGGGACGGTCTCTGACCCGTACAGCAGGTTTTCACGGAGCGTGGTGTTGAACAGCAATACATCCTGCGGCACGAGCGCAATCGCCGTCCGCAGCGATTTGAGTGTGACTTGGCTTATGTCTTGGCCGCAGATGCCGACCGTACCCGTCTGAGGCGAGTACAGTCTCAAAATGAGTCGCAGCAACGTGCTCTTTCCGCTACCGGAAGGACCCACAATCGCTACCTTTGACTTGCCCGCAATGGATAAATTTATGTTCCGTAACACATCCTTCTGCACCGTGGCAGCACCAGGGACCGTTGCAGCGCCGGGGTACCGGAAGGAGGTGTTACGTAACTGGATGCTGCCTCTGTTAATGACGAGAGGTTTGGCATTAGGTGCGTCTCGTACTGTCCGTATTTTGAGCAGCTTGAGTCCTTGGACGATCTCTTGATAGTTCGCCTTGAACTCTCTGTACATTGTGCCCACATAGTTAAGTGGGTGCACTAAGCCGTCGAACATATGCATTACCATAGAAAGTTCTCCCGACTTGGCTTCACCCTTAAAGATGCGGTCGGCCGTACGGAGCATGGCTAAAGTGATGGCGGTCCGTATAATGAGCTGTTGCCCCACATTCATGGTCGCCAGCGAGTGGCTTACATGAGTCTTGGACGCCTCGTAGTCGTCGTACCGTCTAGCGAACTTGAATAATTCCCTGCGACCTGTGTGCAAGGCGCGAACACACTCTCCGTTCTGCAGCGACTCCAGCATGCTGCCCCGGAGAACGTTGTCCGCCCGGTTCATCCGCAAACGCTCCCGCACCCGGACGTCGCCGTAGACGCACGAGAACAAAAAGTAAATCGCCAAAGTCGACTTGGCCAAACTTGACAAGTCATTACGCTTTATTTTCCGGAATTTGCCCGTAAGAGATGTGATGTCCATGTACATCGGGACCGCCCGGTGATTCATGTTGCTTAGCAAACCCCCTAGCGCCCGGCTGGACCCGATTACGTTGCTCGTCAGTTCCCCTGGGCGATTCCTCAGCAAAAAGTCCAAATCGGTATCTTGTAGCACCTGGAACATTTCAGAGGCCATACGCGTATTAGCCTTCTTGATTACATGACTGTACAATATGTTCCGCATCTCGCGAGAACCCAAGGCCAAGAGACGGCAGCCACCAAATAAAAGGACCGTACGGAGTATCTCTGCCCAATCTTCGCTGTCACCTTCCAGCAGTACCTTGCTATCGGCCAACATATCCGTCAACTTGGAAATGTACGTCGGCGCTAAGCTCTGGAAATACCGACCACTCATTGTGGCTGCGAAAGATCCCAGTGTCTCCAATCGACTCCTCCAGTCGTCAGGCCACAGGAAGCCTCCGATGTAGCGCAAGGCCTCCAGATGGTTAACCTCGACCTCTTCTAGCCGACCGTACTCCTTCGCCGCAGCTTTCTGCTGAATATCTCTTCCCGTTAAAAAGACCCATCGTGGCTTCCGCTCCACAGACCTCTTTATCTTCACGATATGACGTATATCCGATTTTCCGTTGGCCGGGTTCGACTTGTGCTTTATAGACTTGGATACCGACTCCTGGCGACCGTCAACACTGGTAGCCGTAGCCAGATGATCTGCAGGCGATGAGGACAATGCCCGTATGTGAGGGAAGACTTTAGCAGTGCCCACTTGTGTGCCCTTCAGTAACATATTTTTTACAGCAAAGACCTGGCAAAATAATAATCGTATAGATCAAAAAAGTACTTGCAAGTTTCTCCACCCCCGCTTCTTGCTCTAAGACATCTTACTACTATAAACGTGTTCGGCTAAGCAGGTCTTCGCGTAGTTGAGACGCAGCTTCGCTCTCGCTAGGGGTTGTAGTCGGGGTAGCATCAATTGACATGGGTAGAAGGGGAGGTTTGGTAGGGTTGTAGGGTGAGCAAGTAGGATGCCTAGTGCAAAGGAGCAAGCAAGGGTTCGAATCGCAGACGAGCCAGAATTGCGGTATATTTTTTTACCAGGTCAGATTTAACACCGAGCGCATGCATGCTCTATGTACCAATCTGACCTAAATCGCCGTCCGATGTGTCGCGAGTAACGGAAGAAAACCAGAATCATGTCCAACACAATTCTTGTCACACATATTTCCTGTATGTGTTCCTCTGTTGGCTGGAGTGGTCTTGTTTCTCAACTGCTCTGGTTGCGCACATCGGTGTAAATAATTATCTCCAAACTCCGAATGTCCGTATTAGCGGGAAGCAATCCATGTCCGGACTACCTCCACCAAAGCGTAGTTCAGTTCTGAAAGATTGAAATGAAACATAATTAACGTAAAGCCCGGGGCCTTTTTTCGGCCAAGACAAATGGCGTTTTAAACAAGATTCTGTTGTTCAGGATGAGCATCATCGTCGTCCTCATCGCCTTGATCGTAGTCTCGGTCGTACTCTTCGTCGTAGAGAGGCCGTTCGGGCCCGAAAGGCGGATCATCAAGCTCCGGTTTGGTGCAGAAGCAGGGAACCGGCTTTCTTAGCCAGAGGTACTTCTCCTGGTCTCCGAGGAGTCCATAGAAGTTGCAATAGACTGTAAAGCCCAATGCGAATACAATCGCCGAAGCGAGTGAATAATTATCGTATGACTGCCACTTAACAATCATACTTACCAACCAGACCAACGGAGCCCTAACTGCGAAGCACACACCTCGTAGCAAGCCACCAGCAAGCTTCGTCGTACCTAATCCACAAATATTGAATATTGTCCCACAAGGCAGGTAACCCAGAGTCACTCCAATAAGTGTCCTGTTGTGGAACAATTGGTACCACGAGCCAGTGATGTCTTCGGCTCCTGTGTTTTGATAAATTGGCCAGGCAATGCAAGTGAGGATCATTCCGGTAATGCCTTCCAAGCCCACGGCCTTGAGTGGGGGGTATCTTCCCTTTCGGAAGAGCCACTCCTCGACCAAGAGTTGGAACGCCTGCACGGTCGTGCCGGCCACGGCCAGCGCGACTCCGATGACCGTACGAGTTGCGCTAGCATCGTGCAAACTGTCGTCGGGGCTTATGATAGCTGGTATTGCTGTCAGGATCATCGCCACAGTGATACTCAGGACTCCCAACCATTGGTGCACCGTGACGGACTTTCGGATCAGCACCACCTGGAACACCGCCGCCATCACCACCATGAAATTCCGCAACATCTCCACAGTCGCCGCAAACGTGTACTGGTACGCGTGGTTGATCATGAGGGTCGCAGCAAAGTCGCAAACCGCGCAGCAAGGCCAAAACCACCACCGGCCCGTGGGTCCGGTCAACTCAATCTTGTCTGTCACGAACTCGAAGAGCGGGGCTTTCTTTGCTCGACCCGAAAAGTAGTTATCGATCAACCACACAATTAACGCAATGCACTCGGCAATGAACATCTGCTGCGTTTGTAACATAGCACCCACGAACGGCTCCGGCTCGCAACCGCTACAGGAAGGCGCGTTCTGCTTGTTCATCCACGTCGAGGTAGTCGAACTGAACACTCCTGCACAGATCGTAAACAGCGCCATCAGATACGCAATCCACGACGGGTAGTTCCATAGGGACACTCGCACACTCGCACGAGACCCATAACTTCCCCTCTGCTTCGGCGCCACCGACTCCAACGTGACTATCGACACACTCGCTTCCATGTTCTTTTTTTTCCAACAAGGCAAAAAAACCTTCACTCAATCCCCAGCGCCACGCTGCCCCTGCCGAAGCGCCCACCCACGGTACCGACCCACGGTACCGACAGCGCCCAGCGCGCGCCGCGCTCACTTCGAGATTTCTATGAGATCAACGGACTCTATAACCCTCACGTTGGGCCGTTTACCTAGTCTCAGCAGTGCAATCCAGTCGTCGAATGGTGTGCTGCTGGCAATGGCGTTCCTTACGACAATAGCCTGCTGGTTACCGGTCAGTTCCAATGCAGTTAACAGAATGCAGATGTGCGTCTCGATCCCGGTGATAATAACGGTGTCGTAGTCGGCTAAATATTTTCCCGCACTGAAGGACGTTTTGGGCACCACTGCGGTAGTAGATTTGCCAGAGGCCGGTGGGGGTTTCAGGGCCTCCAGTATCGTGGAGTTAACCGGTCCTAGCTTCTCTGGAATTTGTGCGGTCACTACCAAGTCGATGCGCGGTGTTTTGTGGGCCCAGGTTATGCAATTTCCTATATGATCGACCAGCTCCTTCACACCAGATTCACTGACGTTGCTCAAACCTTTCAGTATTCTGTCTTGCACATCGCACACGAAAAGGGCAATACGTGACTTGGAAGGATCAATCTGGATGGTAGTCTTGGAATCTACAAACCCAAGGTCTCTATCACTCTTCAGGGTACTCTGGAGTGTCTCCTCACGTGAGTATTGCTTCCGTTTTAGCTCAATCAGAGGCTTCACAATCAATTTGCTAACATCCGAAAACTTAGGATGAAGAGCCGTGTACAAAATTTCGAACGGTAGTGATACAGCGCTAGTTAAGATGAGGTGCTGCCTGCGAGTTGTTTCTGAGGTAGCGTCAGCGTACAGCTCGGCGGAAATAAAGTCTCCTAATAAGTAGACGTCCCAATTGGTCCAGAAATCTTTCATGACCTGAAATAACTTGGAATCTTGACGCGGTATATCATGGCTCAGATACAGCATTTCTCTGGTTCCATGTTTATTCAAGTGATTGCAAACACCTTGAAGACACTCGCCATAATCATCTTGATACTTGGCCGAGCTTTCCCCACTTAGCTTGCCCAAGGTCACAATAGGCATTTCAAGTATTTCAAACAGACGAATCATGTGACCACATAATTCATCCCCGAGTGGGTCAGCTTCAATAAAGCTTGAGGAATCAACAACCAAATGCATAGAGTAGACTTAGCACTCTGATGGGCTTAGTATGAAGCACTCTAGTTGGTTTAGGAGTCTTATGGGTTCAGGGCAGGGAGATTTTTTAAATGAAATGGGCAGCAGTGGTGTTAGGGTTGTTGGTTGCTGGAGTGGCTAGATCCGACCGGAGGTTGAAGAAAGATTCGCAAGCTGGAACTATACCTATTGATCGGCGTGTTCTTAAAGAATATTCTGAAAGGAAGAAGGATGACTGGACTTTAGTTCTACTGGCAACAGCGAGTGATACTCCACGTTGTGAATTCTGCACGAGTTGTATTCATGCTCTGGAGAAGGCAGTAGGAAAGCTGAGTCGTGAGGATGCACTGGATGTAACCGTGATAGATGATAAGGGGCGCACGGTTGTGTTCGGCGTCCTCGACGTGTTGCGGTACAGAGATGTATTGTACCTCAACGACATTCCACATGTTTATATACTGAACCACAATAACTTGAAGTGTCCTGGTTCCGGGTTCTGTAAACATACAGCTCAGGATATTCTACCCAGGACTGAAAGCATTGACGATGCCGTACTTATAAAAGCTGTTTTACACAAGCTTGGACGAGATGACCTGTGGACGAAACACTTCTATAAACCACCTCTTATTACCAAACAAAGACTTCTCGGAACCCTCGCAACAGTGGCCGTCATATCACTACCATTGCTTCCTACCATCACAAAAGTCCTAATCAAACATATGTGGATGGTCGCAGTCCCAGCTTTGGTACGGGTACACATACTGCACATCTTAATTTCTGAACGTGTGTGTGTGTCTGCACACAAACGCCATTATTATAGACCATATTCTGGGCGTCAACCAGTGGGATAATCTACAACTGGCAAAACAATAGCTGGAGGCTGTTTGGGCTCGACCAGTATGGAAACCGAGTGTATATCCATCCTCAGGCCCGATTCCAATTCCTAGGTGAAGGCATGGGTCTAGCTTTTCTAAGTAGGCCCCACCTACCTCGCCCCCCCTCTCCCAAACTATCTAACCTACCTTTCCCAGGAGCGACTTGCTCTGAGCGACTTGCTCTGTTGTAGATATTGCCATTTCCTTCCTGTTGTATTTCGTGGCTGTTGCTATGAATCCGAAGAATAAGTACAGGAGAGTGTTGCTTCCCCTTGCGGTGATGAGTGGTATGATATGCTTCTATTTGTATTTCCAGGTGTCTGGAATTGTTCTTAGGAAAGCGCCATACATCAGTTATAATCTTCTACCAGGCAATAGTACGATTCCCTCCCGACCGACGTACCTATCTTCCCCTGCCGTGCGTTTGCGGACCTCCCCGCCCTGTGATCTGTGGCCCACCCCTTGCCTGTGACATTTGCCTTGCAGATTACGTTCGGGGATCGCCTCGCAACGATCGACACTATACTATCTAGTGGATCCGTAACGTCGTCCGTAACGTCGTCCGTAACATCGTCAGTTTCGTTCACTCCTGGCAGAAGTCCTCCTCGTGGAAGTCTCCTCGTGGTCCATGTCTCCTTTATCATTCCTCCTCCTGGTGGCCCCTTCCTGGTGGCCCCTTCTTCTTCCTGTTTCTAGTGGGGGTTGTCGGTGAGGAGCATGCCAAGAACGTATTTCGGTGTTGGGAGGATGACGTAGAGTCTGTCTGAGCGGATGAGTTGGAAGACGGGGCTTGGGCAGGATATGACGATTTCGGAGGGTCCACCGCTGCTGGCGTGATTGTCTGGGTCGTCAGCTGGGATTAGTGTGCGAAGGACGCCGATGGGTAATTTATTCTCGAATTTTACGAAGTAACTGAAGGCTTCCTTGAAGGGCACGTTATGGAACATCTTAGGTATATTGATGAGTTGAACGGGTGATTTGAGTCTGTATCGTTGTAGCCGTTGGTGCTTGAGTTCGACCTTCGATACGATTTCGCACACGGGCGAACACGAGCCATCCACCGCGTGTTCAATCAAATTACTGTCCATGCTGTGACGGCTAACGGGGAGACCGAAACCGATGAGTGCATACCCCATCTCACGCAAGTACACACGACCAGAGCGATATTCACTTTGCACAACGTACGGTGAGGAGTCGAGCGCCGAACGGTTGAATTGGAACTTAAGTGCTGCTTCACCACCGTTTGTATCGGTCGCGCGACCGCCTTCGCGCAACCAGTTGGCATCTTCGCCTCGTTCGCTGGCATTTTTTGGTACGATTTGTCCGATCTCTTTTCGGGTGGCGATCGAGCGGAGTGCGCTGATAAGAAACACATCCTGAGAACTGGACAGATACTCTACACTGTCACGTTCCTGCAACTCTGTCACAACCCAAGGCATCTTCAACACCGGCACCTGCGCCTCCGACTCCTCCTCCGACGCGGCACCCAGCACTGGCGACTCACCAGAAGTCCGTAGGTACTCATCTACGCGTGCAAATAATGCAAACAGTTGCTGCCGAACTAACACCGTCTGGTGGTCAGCACTCGTCGATAAAGGCGGCTCCCCTGGAGCTACAAACGCGTGTGCTTGTGAAAATATCACAATACCATACGCCAATAAAGCACCTGCATTCTTCAAATCTTCTAAACTCAGAGGACTACCATGCATCCAAACACAACGGCGACCAAACGATCGCAAGTCACGGTTCCAACGGCCCCAAGACGGCGCATCATTACTGCTTAACACCAACACGTTGTATGCGCCATTCCCCTCCAACGCAGACAGGAAGGCATACAAGTCATTAGGCCAACCACAACAAAGTATCAACGGGACCTGGTCATCTACATAACCGCCACAATCAACAGGGCGGTAGTACATTGACGTTAGGGGGAGTACATTGACGGGGGGGGGAGT